>NC_053433.1:117248674-117464452 GCF_007990345.1 Gossypium hirsutum | reverse complement strand
CGTATAATTGTTCTAAATTGCAACATATAATATATATATACCATTTTTTTATTATTATTATCATTTCATGTTGATTTATTTATTATCTACATGTTCTTATTATTTGCTTAAATGTCTTTTCTTGTTTGTTTATTTTTATTTTTGTTGACTTTTTATTATTACATGCATAAAAATGTAATTTGCTTTCACTATGATTTGTGTTTTATCTTACTTGAAGTAACAATTTTTTAAATGGCATTTCGTGTTGGATTCGAGAAATCGTGCCCTAATTACTGGGTTTCGATTTTCTCGATGAATTAAATACACGAATTTTCAAATCAAGTTTAAATATCTCGAAATTTAAAAAAGGGGTCGCATCCTAACTTACTGGTTATGATCTCATTTTTAAATTCGAGATGCTAAATTCTAAATACTTTCATTCGGTATCGAATTGAATTGTATTCTAATTACGAATGTTCTTTTCTCGAATAACGGAATATCTCCTTTCTTGAAAATTTTAACTAATAAAGGATGTATTTTAAAATTTTTAATTAATTTTACATTAAAATAAGTAATCACTAGGTACCAATTTTGGCGTATCGAGGGTGCTAATCCTTCTCGTGCGTAACCGACTCCCGAACCCGTTTCTAATTTCGTGGACCAAAACGTTGTTTAATAAAATCAAACCGTTTATTAAAAACAACCATTTTTCGAGGTAATCCAATCACACCTCATAAAAAAGGATTGGTGGCGACTCCATTTTGTTTTCATTTTCCAAAACCCAAGACCCGTTTTCATCAAAAATGGTGTCAACAGCTTGGCGACTCCACTGGGGACACCGATAAGTGGGTCAAGCCACGTGGTGACTACTTTTTGTCTTTTGTCAATTGAAATTCGTAAATACGACCTTCATCGCATTTATCTGTCTTTATCATAAATCATCATTGGGTTTAATTGCTCTGTTTTTTAAATTTTTTTTCGATGCATTCATGCCGTTGTCCTTTTAAGTGGAGTGAAAGTACGCCTTGTGAGTTTCACTCCATGGATATGATCTTCGGATATCCTATGTCTTCGTGAGATTTCATCTCCGCATGGCCATAGGGAAATGTTCCCCCTGAATCGAACTCGGTCCGTATGAGCTATAATGGGTGAGGATCAAGGAATCTGCTGGTTCAGGTACCCTACTTTAGAACCAAACCACATGTAATGAGCCATAGGAACTGACCTAGGTAGAGCTACTCCAATTTTTAGTGCTTACCTAAATGAATGTTGTATTTATTGTCGCTTATTTTAAATCTTATTCTGTGTTTAATGCTAATTTACTTTGTTTGTGATTGCATGGCATCTTCATTCTAAAAGAGGTGTCGATTTACGTTCAGTTTCTTGGTAGAAAGCTTATCATGGAAAAGGGGTTTGTTGATAAAGTAGAGGATAATGCGGCTGTGCGAATATGGGCTGAAACGACACAACGAGAGAAAGGCGATAGTCTTACCGAAGGGTACGTGTCAGAATTGTGGGATTTTACCCGTATCAGTGTAATCCAGAATGACCTTCGAGAATGAAAGAAGTCTGGGATCAATGGGATGTCGAGGCCAAGCAGCTGTTCTATTGTAACTACGGTGACCTACCTTATCTGCTTAGTGTCAAAGTGGACAAGTATTTATTCCGAGCCCTTGCTCAGTTTGGAATCCTGCCTACAGTTGTTTCACTTTTGGGAAGGTAGATTTGACGCCTACTGTGGAGGAGTATACGACCTTGCTTCGGTGCCCAAAGATTCAAGTCGACAAGGCTTATTCCAGAGCTGCTTGTGTCCCTCCGTTGTTAAAGAAATTAATGAACATCACTGGGATGAGCAGCAGTGGTCGCTGCCCGGATCCAACAGAAGGGCGACAGTAAATGTGTTCATTGGAAAAGTTTGCGAGATTTGGTGCTTGTACATCCTGACTTAAAGAAAAGGGTCGATGTCTTCGCTTTAGGTATCTATGGACTAGTGGTTTTCCCCAAGCTTTAGGACACATAGACGAGGCTGTATCTGATTTGTTTGATCGGCTTAGTAAAGGGTTACACCGGTTCCGGCAATACTCGCTGAAACTTTTAGATCCTTGAATGCGTGTCGAAAGCAGGGGAGGGAAGGTTTATTGGATGCGCGCAGCTCTTATTGGCATGGTTCCATAGCACTTCTGGAAAGTCGAAAAGGTCTCTTATCGGGTATTCTCTGATAGCTACTCCCCTCTAGAGAATTGGTGGCCACGCAAAGACGGGATGATATTTCAGAAGAAAAATGGATAGAGATACTCCAGAATCTCCGGATGAAGATATTGAATGGAGGGCTCCTTGGTTAATTCCTGATGAGATATTGTACCGATGTGGAGATTTGATGGGTTCCGCTGCTCGGGATATGGGGATCTATCGGATATGCTCCTCTACTCGTATCAAGACAGTATAGATCACGACAATTCATACCAGCAACGCAGGGGTTGGCCTATTGTGATTTTTCCTATAGGGAGACAATTACAAGAAGAAGGTTCGAGAAATATCTAGTGCCTGGAACCAGACTCGTCGAGTGAAGATCTTAGCCGTGGGTCCGACAATTACCCCCGAGTATAGTCAGTGGCGTGATCAAAGATCAACGACAACATCCCGGCGTCAAATTCAGAAACTGCTCGATCTTTAGAGGAACACTTACAAGTTTTGCCTTCTGAGATAGAAATCATCAAACAAGAATTTGAAAAAAGGAGTTTAGAATTGGGGAAGAAGATAGAACAACTAGAGGAAGAAAAATGCAGTTAGGACTGGATGTGGACATTCAAATATTAGAGGCCGATAAATTGAGAAAAGGAAAGAACAAAGCAGAAGAAGATTTGGACAGCCTGAAGACAGATTACAAGAAGTTGTGTAGGTCGGTAAGAGCTGCTGGCTTGGGTAAAACGCCAGAACAATGGCGACAAGAAATTCAGGAGGAAAAGACGAAAGCTAATCAATGGGAAAAGAAATTTCAAGATACCCGGGCTCGAGAAGTCGCCTTGGGAAAGAGTCTACTAGTTTGCCAAGACGAGAAGACGGAGTTGAAGGTCCGGATAACTGAACTAGAAAGATCGCTTCACCAGTACTGTAATCGTAATGCTAGGTTGAATTAAGGGCGAGCTTAGACAAAATTGAAGAATTAAAAAGACAAATAGGAGGGCTAAAGAATGCATTGCAAAATAGTGAAATCCGGATAGAGCTTCTGGAAGAAAATAATGAGCAGTGGCAAAGACAATTCCGTCGGTCTCAAGAGCAGATTAGAGAAAGAGATTATATTATGGGAGAGGCGGTGACTCAAGTGCGCGAAGTAGCTGATCATCTGCAAACTCTAGCGGTTCAGGCTGATCTCTTAAGTTTGAAGTATGAGTCAGAGTCGGACAGGGGCCGAGAATTAGCTTGGCTTCTTAGAAAGGTTAAGGCTTTGAGTGTAAGGGCAAAGCCATATATGTAGTCTATTTTATGTAAAGAAACTCTTTATCTAGTAAAGTTTTCTAATGAAGTTGAATTAGAATCAGTGCCTCTTTTTCTTTGCATTCTTTTCATGCATTGCATCACATCATATGCATTAATGACCATTAAAAACCTAATCGAATAAAATCATTTCAGTTAACCTAGAAAACCAACAAAGTTACGGCACCCGAGCTAAGACAAAATTATGGACCAAAGGTTGGAGAAGCTAGAGCGACTTCAAAGAGAAATGCAAGACCAGTTGCAGGCGCAAATGAAAGAGCAAATAGAAAAGATTCTGCGTGACATGGTGCAAAAGATGGAGGAGTCCCAAAATGATCTGGTGGCTAAGATGACGCAATTATTGAAGGGAGTAGATAAGGGTAAAGGTCCTGTGATTGTTAGTGAAGAAGAAAACAATGGTGAACCACTTTATCCTCCAGGTTTCACGCCTCCGCATGCGCAAGTACAGACTGAGCTGCATCCGCGGAGACCCTCTGTGTCGGTTAGGCCTCAGCAGTTCCAAGGCGATGCTTCAATCCCAATGAATTTTCAACTCGGAGCGGGCTTTAATCCCGGTGATAGCCCGAATAATATTGCTGTCCCAGATCTTGACGAGATGGTTGAAAAGGACAAGGCGAAGGAGGAATTTCCAAAACAATTTGAGGAGAAATGGAAATGGATAGAAGAGAAGTTTAGGGCAATAGAAAGCATCGAAAGCTATGGAATAGATGCAAAGGATTGAGCTTGGTTCCGGACTTGGTGCTCCCTTACAAATTTAAGATGCCGGAATTCGAGAAATACAACGGGACTAGTTGCCCAGGATCCCATATTACTATGTTTTGTAGAAGAATGACGGGGCATATTAATAATGATCAATTATTAATACATTGCTTTCAGGAAAGTCTTACGGGAGCGGCGTCAAAGTGGTACAATCAGCTGAGCCGAGCTAAAATTGCTACTTGGAGGGATTTAGCACAGGCTTTCCTGAGACAATACAATCATGTCTCAGAAATGATGCCTGACAGGATAACTCTGCAAAATTTAGAGAAGAAATCGAACGAAAGCTTCAGACAATATGCGCAGAGGTGGCGAGAGGTGGCGGTTCAGGTGCAACCACCGCTTTTGGAAAAGGAGATGACGACGCTTTTTATTAATACTTTGAAAGCCCCGTTCATCACTCACATGTTGGGAAGCGCTTCAAAAAATTTCTCGGATATAATCATGAATGGTGAAATGATTGAGCATGCCATTAAAAGTGGAAAAATAGATGGAGGAGAAAATAATAGGAGGGTACCCCCGAGGAAAAGAGAAAATGAAGTGAATAATGTGAATGCTTATGGTAGGTCAATTACCGTGAATCAACCAAAGAAAGTGGTTGCTAATCAACAGGGATCATCAAGACAAGAGTCGGGAGCTAGGCAAACTACTGAAAAGCCCCAATTCACGCCAATCCCGATGTCATACAAGAGTTGTATCAGACTTTATTCGATGCACATGTTGTTGCTCCTCGTTACTTGAGTCCTCTACAACCCCCGTATCCAAAATGGTATGATACGAACGCGCAATGTGATTATCATACGGGAATTTCTGGGCACTCGATAGAAAATTGTACTGCCTTCAAGAAGGTAGTAGAAGGACTTATGAATTTAGGTGTTGTCAAACTTGACGACTCACCTAACGGAAAGAATCCGTTACCTAATCACGCAGATAATGGGGTGAATATGGTTAGCGAAGGTACGGGAGAAGAAGTCAAGACTAACATTGCTGAAGTAAAAACTCCATTGAAACGGGTCTGGAAAGAAATGGCGAAAAGAGGTTTGGTTATTTCAGATTCTGAGGAAGGGCATGAGATGGGAAATTATTGTGAATTTCACCATAAAACAGGGCACGAAATCCAAGAATGTGAAGGATTCAAGGCTTTGGTTCAAAGTATGATGGATAACAAGGAGATGAGGTTTTACGAAGATGAGAAAGAAATGAGGAGCATATGCGCGACAGAGTTGGGAACAAAGGCTCCAAAAATAAATCATCCTGTGGTCATTATCTCACTCCCTAAGGGTAATGAGGTTAGGGCTCAGGTAACACCGAAAATTGTAATCCAGAAACCATCAAATTTCTCTTATAGGGATAACAAAATGGTGCCGTGGAATTACGGGTGTAATGTGACCATTTTGGGAAAAGAAGCAGAAAGAAATCAGGAAATAGGCTCTTACACGCGCAATGGAAAAAGATATGACGCTCAAGCAGAGTCGTCCAGGGAAGAGAATTGGAAGAAAGAACAGAGGAAAGGGAAAGCAGTAGAAGTTGAACCATTGGTAAATGAACCAATAAAAGAAGAGGAGGCAAAGGAGTTTTTGAAGTTTTTGAAACACAGTGAATACAGTGTTGTGGAGCAACTGCACAAACAGCCAGCCCGCATTTCTGTATTAGCTTTACTCCTAAACTCAGAAGTACATCGGAATGCACTTTTAAAGGTGCTAAACGAAACATATGTGGCTGACGATATTTCGGTAAACAAGCTGGATCGGTTGATCAACAATATTGGTGCTGACAATTTTATCTTCTTCAATGATGATGAAATACCATCCGGAGGAAGAGGTTCTACTAAAGCCCTGCATGTTACTGTCCGATGCAAAGGGTACACACTCCCGGGGGCTTTGGTTGATAATGGATCTGCACTAAATGTATTGCCTTTGTCCACTCTTAGTCGATTACCAATAGACAGTTCGCACATGAAAGCATGCCAGAGCATAGTAAGGGCATTTGATGGAACAAAAAAGGAGGTTATGGGGAGAATTGAGGTACCATTAAGGATTGGCCCAGTCACTTATGAGGTGGATTTCTTGGTAATGGATATTAAACCCTCCTACAACTGTCTATTGGGGAGACCGTGGATACACTCAGCAGGGGCAGTACCTTCATCATTACATCAGAAGGTGAAGTTGGTATCGGAGGATCGGTTGGTAACAATAGATGCAGAGGAGGATATTATCGCAATGATGACTAGCGATGCACCTTATGTGGACATCAACGATGAGGCACTAGAATGTTCTTTTCGGTCGTTAGAATTTGTGAACGCGATGTTTATTGCGGAGGGAAATAGAATTCCAGCACCGAAAATATCCAGGACCACTGAGATGGGATTGCGATTGATGGTAGGAAGAGAAGCCTTACCCGGGAAAGGATTGGGAAAATATCTTCAGGGAAGGATTGAGGCACCAATGCCGAAGGAAAAGTTTGATAGATTTGGTTTAGGGTACAAGCCAGACATGAAGCAGAAGAAGAAAGAAGTAGACAAGAGACAAGAGAGAAGAAGGGCGCGTTTGAATGGACATGAAGCTAAGTGTGAGCCTTTAACCTTTCCCCACATATCTACATCTTTTGTGTCGGGAGGATTTATTCATTCTGAATGTGGAGTGTCCGGTAGCGGCATGGGAGGAATGTTGGAAAATGTTTATACCAACGCCATAGAAGCAACGGAAAGGAGGGCTTTGTTGGAGATCTGCCCTTATGAGCCTGGAAGCGAGCTAAACAATTGGACTGCTGAAGAAATCCCTGTAGTCTTTAGGGCTTATTCAGAGTAATGCTCAAAACATTCCTGTTGTTTGTTGGCCTAGAAACGATATGAAATCTTTTGTGAAATAGGCATTGGGCCTAAATATCATTATTTTAATGAAATACGTGTCTACGTTCATCTCGATCAATCACTTTTTTTTCTTTTATATTTTTCATTTGGTTGATTGTCTTACAATAATTCTTTCATTTGTAATTCTTTTGCACAAACATATTCATAAATTTATATTCTTGGTATATTCTTTGATATGCCCTCATAGGTCTTCAGATATCAATGACAAGAGTGACGCTGCCTCAAACACGGAGCCTATTTTTGAGCAAGAAGTGTGTTCAGAGGGATCCCACGACTTTGAAAATGACGAAGATTATGATGCATCTCCGGACTTGTTAAGAATGATGGAACAAGAGGATAAGCATATCCTACCTCATAGGGAATCGTTAGAAATAGTGAGCCTAGAGGATGGAAAGGAGGTGAAAATTGGAACTGAAATCACCGCAAAGACAATGCAAGACCTCATTAATTTGCTCCGAGAGTTCAAGGATGTTTTCGCGTGGTCGTACCAAGATATGCCTGGGCTAAGTACTAACATTGTGGTGCATCGTCTGCCCATAAAGGAGGATTGTAAACCCGTTCAACAGAAGCTCAGGAGAATGAGACCTGACCTTGTGTTGAAAATAAGAGAAGAAGTCAAAAGACAATTCGACGCTGGATTCTTACAAGATGTCAAGTATTCGGATTGGGTAGCCAACATCGTCCCTGTTCCCAAAAAGATGGAAAGGTACGAATGTGTATGGATTATAGGGATTTGAACAAGGCTAGTCCAAAGGACAACTTTCCACTGCCTCACATTGATACTTTGGTAGATAACACGGCGGGCTATTCATTGTTTTCTTTCATGGACAGTTTCTCTGGATACAATCAAATAAAGATGCATCCTGGAGACATGAGGAAAACCACATTCATTACCTTATGGGGAACATTCTGTTACAAGGTAATGCCCTTCGGATTAAAGAATGCGGGAGCAACATATCAAAGAGCTATGGTGACTTTGTTTCACGACATGATGCACAAGGAGATCGAAGTCTATGTTGACGATATGATCGCGAAGTCTAGAACGGAAGAAGAGCATGTTCAGGTCTTGAAAAGGTTATTTTTGAGATTAAAGAAATTTCAGCTCAAGCTTAACCCAGCCAAATGCACGTTTGGAGCCAGATCAGGGAAGTTATTAGGCTTCATAGTTAGCAAAAAGGGGATCGAGGTTGACCCAGACAAAGTAAAGGCAATACGAGATTTACCTCCCCCGCGCACTCAGAAGGAGGTTCGAGGTTTCCTAGGGAGGCTGAATTACATTGCTCGGTTCATCTCACAACTGACAGAGAAATGTGATCCAGTATTCCGGCTCTTAAAGAAACATAATCCGGGCGAATGGGATGAAGAGTGTCAGAGGGCTTTCGATAAGATAAAGCAGTACTTGGCTAATACTCCAGTCTTATCACCTCCAAGTCCAGATAGGCCATTGATATTGTATCTAACAGTGTTGGAGAATTCCATGGGATGCGTATTGGGCCAACATGATGAGACGGGAAAGAAAGAAAGGGCAATATACTATCTCAGTAAGAAATTTACCGATTGCGAAATGAGGTACTCATTAATTGAGAAGTTGTGTTGTGCTCTAATCTGGGCAACCCGAAGACTGAGGCAGTATATGTTGTATCACACGACTTGGCTGATTTCAAAGTTAGATCCTTTAAAATATATGATGGAATCGACTGCTTTGAACGGGAGAATGGCTAGATGGCAGATCTTGCTCTCAGAATTTGATATAGTATATGTCAGTCAGAAGGCCATAAAGGGAAGTGCAATAGCCGATTTCCTAGCTAGTAGAGCCTTGGAGGACTATGAATCTTTGAATTTCGATTTTCCAAACGAGGACTTGATGTATGTGGCGAATACTGAAGAAAATCCTCAAATGGATCACGTATGGAAGTTAAATTTTGATGGAGCTTCAAATGCTACGGGTAATGGAGTTGGGGCAGTTTTGGTATCCCCAAGTGGAGATCATTATCCTGTTGCTAGCAAGTTGGACTTCGATTGTACAAATAACATGGCAGAATATGAAGCATGTATTATGGGCATTCGTGCAGCTATTGAACGGAACATCAAAGTACTGAGAGTATACGGGGATTCAGCGTTGGTGATATACCAACTCAAAGGGGAGTGGGAGACTAGAGATCCTAAGCTAATCGGTTATAGAAAACTAGTTCTTGAATTGGCTGAGGAGTTTGACGATATCACCTTCTATTACCTCCCACGGGAGGAAAACCAAATGGCTGATGCATTAGCTACTCTAGCTTCGATGATTCAGGTGAATAGACTTGAGGCAATGAGGCCTGTTCAGATGAGTATCTCTGAGACCCCGGCTAATTGCTGCAATATTGAGGAGGAGGGAAAAGATGATTGTCCTTGGTATCAGAGTATCCTACAATATGTGAAGAATCGGGAATACCCTGATCAAGCGACAGAGAATGACAAAAGAACTCTGAGAAAGATAGCCATTGAATATGTCTTAGATGGAGAAGTGTTATATAAAAGAAGGAATGATCAAGTACTGTTAAGATGTGTGGATGCTGTGGAAGCCAAGAAAATTTTGGAAGAAGTCCATGAGGGTATTTGTGGGACGCACGCCAGTGGTTTCACGATGGCCAGACAGATCATGAGATTTGGGTACTATTGGCCCACCATGGAAGGAGATTGTATTGATCATGCCAGGAAGTGCCACAAATGCCAAATTTACGGAGACAAAATACACGCGCCTCCTTCACCTCTTCACGTCATGACCTCTCCTTGGCCGTTTTCCATGTGGGGTATGGATGTTATTGGGCCAATATCACCAAAGGCTTCTAATGGGCATCGCTTCATCTTCGTAGTAATTGATTACTTTACCAAGTGGGTGGAGGCTGATTCATATGCAAATGTCACGAAAGCAGTAGTCAGCAAATTCTTGAAGAAGGAGATCATTTGTCGATATGGAATGCCTGAGAGGATCATATCCGACAATGCGATGAACTTGAATAATAGCACAATAGCTGAAGTTTGTAGCAAATTTAAAATTAAGCATCATAACTCATCGCCGTATCGTCCCAAAATGAATGGTGCAGTGGAGGCGGCCAATAAAAACATTAAAAGGATTGTGGGGAAAATGACTGAAACCTACAAGGATTGGCATGAGAAATTATCATTTGCTCTCCTTGCCTATCGAACATCTGTTAGAACTTCTACTGGGGCAACGCCTTTTTCTCTGGTTTATGGAATGGAGGCAGTATTACCCATTGAAGTTGAAATCCCTTCTCTACGAGTGTTATCTGAGTTACAGTTGGATAAAGCCGATTGGATCCAATCTCGGTACGATCAGTTGAACCTAATAGAAGAAAAGAGGCTAAGAGCTATTCACCATGGGCAAATGTATCAGAAACGAATGATGCGAGCCTATAATAAAAAGGTTCGCCCCCGAGAATTTCGTGAAGGGGACTTGGTACTAAAAAAGATTCTTCCTATGCAAAAAGATTTTAGAGGAAAATGGATGCCAAATTGGGAAGGCCCTTATGTTGTAAAGAAGGCCTTTTCTGGTGGAGCTTTGATCCTATGCGAGATGGATGGCAAAAGTTTACCAAATCCTGTAAACGCAGACTCCGTCAAGAAA
Source organism: Gossypium hirsutum (assembly GCF_007990345.1). Classification (NCBI taxonomy): domain Eukaryota; kingdom Viridiplantae; phylum Streptophyta; class Magnoliopsida; order Malvales; family Malvaceae; genus Gossypium; species Gossypium hirsutum. The sequence continues at coordinate 117,453,725 of NC_053433.1, read as the reverse complement.
TACTTCACTTGAAAGAAAGCGAAACCAAAGTGAAAACCCGTGAAGGGCGCTTTGCTTCCTAAAAAAAAAAACTTTGGAGAGGCTAAGGTGAAAACCCGTAAAGGGCACTCTGAGACCAAAGAGGGCTTGAGTCGAAAACCCGGAAAAAGTGACTCAAGTATTGGGCAGGATTGGAACATCAGGATTTGAGCGGATCAAATTTTGATCAGGGGCATAAGATGATCTTGCTTTACTTGAACCAATAAGAAAGGATATGCAACGTCTTGGAACATTGACAGAGTATTGCAGATCTCCTGAACACATGTCAAACTCAGAAGGGTCTTCGGAAAGTTTGTACAGAGAAACTCAAGCTGCGATAACTGGGGCACCTAGTTCTTATGTGTATTCTTGAAAATACATTCTTTTATTTTCTTTCTTTCTTCCTTTCTTTTTGTGAAAACGCACATTCTCAATCCACTTCTTTGTTACCTTTCTTTCACCATCTTTGATGTTTTATTTGAGTTATGATCAGAACTAGCTTTATTCTTATCCATTGTTATGATCTTTTTGCAAACATGTTGCATAGGAATAATGATTAACGAACTAATAAAACTTTCAGGAAAGAAGTTTTGCACATTACTCTGGAAAATTTCTAAATAATATAGGGACTTGAAACATGACTATTGTTTAGAAAATACCAAGTTTAAAGGGTGAAATAGCTAAGAAGGAAGAGTCTAAGTTAAAGACTATCCTTTCAGATTTTGTTGTCTAAACATTGATTGAACAAAATGACAAGCTGTCGTGTTAATTACAAAGCTTAAATGAACAAGCAAGCAATGATCATCAGGCAATAGGAAGAGGTTACCTCGGAGAAGAGAGCCTTCACTTGCGCATAAGACTTTGGTACGACACCTTGAGAATGGTGTAGGAAACCAGAACGGTTCAGATCCTATATCCCCGAATTGTGATAAAAGAGGACAGAGGAAAAGCCACATATTTCTACCCTTAGATTACTGTACAAATTTTGGCGTCCCAGTGGATATAACTTTGAGGTTTACAATGAGGACAGTCTGGCTAAATGTTTCTTCAGAAAAATCAGTCAAGCGAGAAGGCGTTGTAGCACATCAGTCACAAAACCTTGATAAACTTCGAGTAGTGATAACCTAAGCGAGATCATTCACGAAAAATAAAATTCTGCATTCATGCAAACACCATTCTCACATGTCTATTTAGGAGCATTTGTTTCTTTTTGATCATGTCATCCTAATCATTAGGCATAATTAGGTTCATTATACAGGTCTTATTTCCCTGAGACTACATTGGAACAGACCGAAGAATTTCAGATCTTATCTCCCTGAGATTACAGCGGAGCAGATTGAAGATAGTAATCCTATCTCCCTGATATTACAGTGGAGCGGATTAAAACGAAGGATCTTATCTCTCTGAAGTTACAGTAGAGTAGATCGTGTCAGATCTTATCTCCCTGAGATTACAGCAGAGCAGATTGAAGCTAGTAATCCTATCCCCCTGAGATTACAGTGGAGCGGATTAAAATGAAGGATCTTATCTCTCTGAAGTTACAGCAGAGTAGATCGTGTCAGGTCTTATTTCCCTGAGATTACAGTGGAATAGACCGAAGAATTTCAGATCTTATCTCCCTGAGATTATAGCGGAGCAGATTAAAGACATAATCCTATCTCCCTGAAGTTACAGTGGAGCGGATTAAAATAAAGGATCTTATCTCTCTGAAGTTACAGTAGAGTAGATCGCATCAGGTCTTATTTCCCTGAGGTTACAGCGGAGTAGACCGAAGAATTGCAGATCTTATCTCCCTGAGGTTACAGCGGAGCAGATTAAAGACATAATCCTATCTCCCTGAAGTTACAGTGGAGCGGATTAAAATAAAGAATCTTATCTCTCTGAATTGGCAGTAGAGTAGATTACGTCCAAGTCAGATCTCCCTGAAGTTGCAGTGGAGTAAGTTAAAATCCCAAACCTCACCCCCTGAAGGTACAACAGAGTGGATTGAAGCTACAAGTCTTGTCTTTTTGAAGTTGCAGCAGAATGGATAGAAGCAACAAGGTACAGTGGACTGGAGTGAAGCTACTTGAAGAGAAGCGTCAAGAGAAGTCAAGACTCGGCGAAACCGGGCAAAAAATTGGTCTTTCTTAGTCTTTGCTCTGTTATCGTTACACGACAATGAGCAAAGAGGGGCAGCTGTACAAACCCAATTTCTGCCCGGCCCACTAACAAAAGAACCCAATACCCACAAACCCAATAACCCACCTAAACACTAACCCATACCAGCAGACCCAATTACAAGGCCCAGTGGCCCGAAATTTTAAAATCATTTCAGAAAACCTAATCCCCCTAACCCTAGCCGCCTCTTCTGATCTTTCTGCTACTACTGCCGCCATCACCTACCCTCTGCCACCGCCACTGTTTCGCCCACTTGCACCACCTGCTCCACCTGCAAAACAAAGGAGAACACGCAAGCAAAGAAGGACAAAACAGTAGAAACAATAATAAAATAAATTGTGTAAAAATGGCTATATAAAGGCCATTCAAACGAATTGTAAGGGGTTCGGCCCCTCTTTCACTATTTCAAGAAATAAAAAGGGCAAAGAAAACGGATTCAAGAAATTTTTCTTTTGGTATAAACTCTATTTTCTTTTATTTATATTTTTCTCTTTATTTTTCTTCCATCCGAAACTGTTTGATTCTTTATTCTTATTTTTATTTTTCTTTTATTTTTAAAAACATATATATATAAATATAATATATAGATTTAGGGTTTAGGGTTTAGGGTTTAGGATTTAGGGTTTTAGAGTAAGGGAGGAAGAGAGAGAATTTTTGGGTTTTTTTCTGAAAAGAGGGGGAGAAAATGAATTTTTTTGGAAATTTTTTTGAATATATAGGCGTGTGAAACGACGCCGTTTTGGCCCAGCTCCATAACGCCCAAAACGACGTCGTTTTGCTTTGGATCGGATCGACCCGACCCATTACCAGGAGGATCCGCGTGTTTTCTTTGCGGAGGGGCTAATTGCTCGTTTAGCCCCTCCGTAGTTTTAATTATTTTTAATTTAATCCTTTTTTAATTTTTGCAAATTGGCCCATTAATTTAGTTTGTTTTTCGATTTGGTCCTTCGACCATCTGCGCCCTCCTCCCTGGAACGGCGTCGTTTTGACATTGAGGGTTTAATTACCCTTTCGGTCCCCTTTTTTACGCGCGCTTGCAATTAGGTCCCTCCGCCTTTTTATTTTTAAATTGGCCCAGAAACTTTGTTTTATTTCGATTTAAGTCCCTTTTAATCATGTTTTTTTCCTTTTTGCTCATTTATTTATTTATTATTATATTATTATTATTTATATATATGTGCTTATATACTATAATATATATGTCTAAAATTATTACGAATCTATATATTTATAAACTTTAATATATATCTAATAATTATATTATATTATATATATTCAATATTTTTATATCTATCCTGCTTTTTATTTATTTAATATCTATATATTTATATACATATACTACATAATATTTATACCTACGCATATACAATATAATACACGTGCATACGAATATTTTATTTTTATTTTATGAGCATTTCTATTTCCTTATTTATGTATATACATGTATTTTATAATTATATATACTTCTTTTTTGTATTTAACTTTATGTTTTTACCCCGTATAATTTGTTTCTAACATACATACATATATATATCACCATTTTATTCATTATTATAATTATCATTTCATGTTGATTTATTTATTTATCTACATGTTCGTTATTATTTGCTTAAATGTCTTTATTCTTGTTTGTTTATTTTTTATTTTTGTTGACTTTTTATTATTTACCATGCATAAAAATGTAATTTGCTTTCACTATGATTTTGTGTTTTATCTTATTTGAAGTAACAATTTTTTTAAATGGCATTTCGTGTTTGGATTCGAGAAAATCGTGCCCTAACTTACTGGGTTTCGATTTTCTCGATGAATCTAAATACACGAATCTTTTCAAAATCAAGTTTTAAATGATCTCGAAATTTAAAAAATGGGTCGCATCCTAACTTACTGGTTATGATCTCATTTTTAAATTCGAGATGGCTAAAATTTCTTAAATAAACTTTTTCATTCGCGTATCGAGAATTTGAGATATTGTATTCTAACTTACTGAATATGATTTTTTTCTCGAATAACGTGAAATATCCTCCTTTTCTTGAAAATTTTTAACATTTTAATAAAAGGATCGTATTTTTAAAATTCTTTTAAATTCTCAATTTTCGACATTAAGACATTAAGTAATCAACTAGGTACCAATTTTGGGCGTATCGAGGGTGCTAATCCTTCCTCGTGCGTAACCGACTCCCGAACCCGTTTTCTAAATTTCGTGGACAAAAACCGTTGTTTTAATAAAATCAAACCGTTTATTAAAAACAACCATTTTTCGAGGTAATCCAATCACACCTCATAAAAAAGGATTGGTGGCGACTCCCATTTTTGTTTTCATTTTCCAAAACCCAAGTCGACCCGTTTTTCATCAAAAATGGTGTCAACATCCCTCAAAATAATATTTTCTCCTTTCGTAAATATAACGGATTTTTAATAAATTAACGACCGAGATTATAATAAAATTTTCTTGTTGAGCAAAAAAAAACTGAGCTAAAATCTAGTTCAGGATGACACTAACTCAACCAAAACTTTAAATATTAATATATGTATAATAATCTAAAGCCTTTTAATAGAAATATTAATATTTTGTCGATTGAATCATAGTTTAGCTGGCATCATTACTATGACAAAAATTTGGAGGATACGTGTTTGGGTGTGCTTAAGTGTATTTTTCTCCTATTTAAGAGTTGGAAGTATGATTCTAAGTAAAAGTAGTAATTGTCGAGGGTATAAAAAAGGAAATATTAATATTTTATCAATTTTTAGATTATTTTTTCAATTTTAAGCTTTTTAGAATTTGATAACATACTTTAGTACGATACATCCGGATTTTATTTGGATTGACTATTTGTTTTTGTCAAATTATAGAATAAAAATTTGAAGATTAAATATCTTCTAAGCAAAGTTTTTAGAACCAAAATAGATGTTGAATTAGTCAAATCACTGGTTTGTATGATTCGATAAAATGAATCATTAAAAACATAAAAATAAAAATATTTTAAAAAATAAAAAAACGGTTCAATCGGTTTTTTCCTAATTCTACTAGCTTATATCGATTCGTAGGTTAACTAGTCTGATGCCTCTCTCCGAATTGGTACCTCAGTTAGTTCAACCAGTTCAAACAATCATGACTCTAAGCCTCTACACTTGGTATATTTGAAAAGTAGTCCTCTTAACTTTTATTTTAAAGAATTTAATCTATTTAAAAATCTGCTTTCGAATAATATATAACCATATAATATTTTAATTAAAAAACTAATGAATTAACAATTTGAACTAACTAGTAAAATTATAAAAATATAGAGCCCAATTTAAATTAAAAATAAAGGATAAGAATTAAATCTCAAATTTAAGCATGAAACTAAAAATTAACCATTTTCCAAAGAAAATAAAAAAAAAGAGCCGGTGGATGCGTAGCACATGGAGAAGGAAGTTCCTCCAAACGTACCCGCATGTCTTAAGGTAATATATATATATATATATAGATAGTTATATAGATAATCAATGTGGGAGCTAGAGGGCTGATATGTGCTTCGACTATTTAAAAATGGAAAATTTTAATCAAGGGTATAATACCTTTTTTAGTCCTTCTAAAATTTAATTATTCAATATAATCCTTTTTAGCTTTTTAATTATATGTATAAAAATTGCATTTTGAGTCACTTTAAACATTAAAAATTCAATTTCAACAATTTTAACACAAATAATTTTAACTTTAGTCCCTCCAAAAATTTTTAATTTTATTTCGATCCTCCAATACAAAGTTGTTGCTTGGCCCCTGAGTCGGTGCTCCCCACTTCATCGATGAAAAAGGTTAAAAAAAAAACAGAATATTTGTTAATACAAGGGTTGGATTATGTTATAACACAAATAATTAATGTTTTTGTTTCTTTGTTTTACATGGATGAACCTAAATAAAATCAAATCATAACAGGAACATGATTGAAACTGCTAAATCCTTAAAGTAAATCAACAAACTACCTAATAATAATTTTCTGTCTTTGTGTTTGCTCATCTTCTTCTAACATAATTCATAGGAAAACCTGGTCAAGAAATATACATATAATTTTGTCTGAAAAATTGAAAGAAAAAACCCCGAAAGGTTTTTTCGATTCATAGAAGAAATGAATCCAAACACAACGTTCCGTACCCCTGTAGTATGCATCTACTTGAATAAAAACATGCATTACAATAGCATGTTTTGGAAACAAAACCCTTTGGACAACATCGTCCTTACCTTAATGCTTCAAGTCATCTTGTCTGTCCTCATCTCTCGGATCCTCCATGCTTTTCTTAAACCATTTAGACAATCTAAACTTATCTCTAATATCTTGGTAAGTTTCTAGTTTTTGTCCTGTTATTATGTTAGATATATATCTCTTGATACATGGTGAAGGAAATGGTTCACCCGATACGTAGAGAGCTGTCAGAGAGGTTATGGAAGAGAATTGTAGTAAGGAGAGAGAGAGAGAGTATTGGTTAGCTTCAAGGCCTCAAGGCCTTATAAAGGGTGTGCCAATCCCTTTCTGAGGCTCCATGTGTCCTTTTGCTATTGGTTCTACACTATCCGGGTTTAATCGTCATATTGATGTTCGTCTTTTTTAAGTTTAGGTTGCTCTATCAGGGTAATAAGTAAGTGCATTTTAGGGGTCAAAGTATAATTTTACACTTATATTATTATGTAATTTTACAATATTTTAAGGGTCTAAATGATAATTTTTCCACTGGGGGAAGTCTACTGCTTGGCCCCTTGTTTTTGCCCCTGAATGCAGTGTATAGATGTCAAACAAGCCGCTTTTGTTAGGGGTGTGGTTCCTAGACATGTGCTTGTCTTATTTTAGACTCGTGAGATAAGTGTCCTCTGCCATTGGTTGAAAATGCCAATCAGCACTCCATATATCATCTTCAAAAATCCTGCATATAGCTTTAGTGTTAGTCGCGTAGATACCGATTGTTAGATAAACCCTCTTTGCCTCGATCATTGCTTCTCTTACTACGAATAGTATACCCTACTTAGAGACAATTCCTTGTGTCGTGCAGCAGAAATTTAATATCTTTAGACCTTGTCTGTTAAAGACAGCATAAGCCACACTGAATCCTGCATTCCCTTTCTTCCAAGCTACTATAGCAACCCCGGACAACATATGATGCGAAAAAGTATTTCTAACAATTTTGTTTTCTGAACGACAAGTATGTTTTGCCTTGTCATTTCCCCCTTGCTTATCTTGAAAGGCTTGTACCCATTGTCCTTGCAAATATTGAGCCCTGCGACTGACACTGATAGGATTTACCTTATGTCCTTTAAAGCAAACTTCATTTCTGTGAATCCATATATTCCATAAAATACATATCATAGTAAACTGAACATCCTCCTTGAGTAAAGGAACAGAGTTTGTGTTAATGCCTCCTCTTCTAATGATCATATGCAAAATGAAACTTGTAGCACTTGAATGATTCAGTTCTATCGGTTTAATTGCCCTGGCCAAGTCACAAAATAGAAAGAACCGCTCATAAGACTCATTATACTGCCCGCAAAAGTAGCATGTCATGTCCACCCCATCGAATCTGTTTCCTAGTTCCTCTTTGCAATGTAACACCTTCACACCGATTTCCATAAGAATAAGATGATCTTATAAGGAATTTTCAACTTCCACAGTGTCTTCCAGTCAGAAGTTGTCCACTCCTGTCAATATAATGTCCCTCCCTTGTAATAACATTGTAAGCTAAGCATTCATATCCTGATTTTTCCGAATATTCTCCATTATTATTAAGAGCCCAGACCCTCCTATTTGTCCCTCCAAAGAAAAGATAATGATCGTGATTTAAGAGTGTTTATAATTCCCTGATCCCCATCATTACCTACACTACCAGCACCTTCTTGTATACGTCCATTCGAAATGGTCAGGTTATTTCCACTCCTTATTTGCCAATCCATCCCTTGATCCTTACCATGAAGAATGCTTTTCCACACCCACGAGTCTGAACTTTTCCTTATGGCATTATCAAAAGTTATTGTAGCACAATACTTCTTAACAACAGTGTTTTAAACAAGCCAGTTGTCTTCATTATAAATTCTCCAAGCCTGCTTGGCTAGAAGAGCTTGTTTCATTAGTCTCGTTTTACGAATGCCTAAACCACCCCTCCATTTTTGGCTTTGTTGAAGTTAGTTCCCATGCAGCCCATACAGATTAAGCACGTGAAAATTAATGCACTTATGTTATCCGGGTAAAGTATGTGCAAGAATTCATACACACAAGTTACCCGGGTAAAATACATGCAACTGAAGGGGTTGATGCTTCTTTTCCGTCTCAGTTACATTTTGTTACCGTTTAACTATGCTTTTGTAATCTAGTTCATTTTGAACTTAGTTTAGTTTATGTTTGATGTAATTTGATGGTGATAGAGCTGATCACCAGCTTTGTTTATGTTTGCAAGCAAAATCACCTAGTCCCTATGTAACTAGTGGAGTTAGGTAGTGTTTAGGTAAAGGATTTGTTAATCTTTTGACCAGCCAAATGACTGGTATATGTAATGGCTTTAACCCAATGTTTCAAATGAATGAAATCATCAGATTTTTTTCCATATACTTCATTTTTTCTTTGCCTTCTAAAAATTCTAAGTTCTGTTCTCCATTCTTGACAGTAGCTAAAAGCTTAAACTTTAAGCATTTTTCCTTCATATTTTACCCGGGTATAATACGTTTCTGCTAGTATTCTATTTGAAATTCTTACTTTACCCGGTTAAAGTGTGTTGAAACTTCAACAATTGGTATCTAGAGCCCTTGTCTTAGTGGACCTGTTATAGTTGAATCACATACTGATGGCTTCATCAAGCTTCTCACCAGCTGTACCTCTAGTTTTCAATGAAGAAGGATATCACATTTGGGTAGTCAAGATGAGAACCTAGCTCCAGGCATTTGATCTATGGGAGGTGGTTAACTCAGATGTTGAACCAGAACCATTGAGAGCAAATCCAACAGCGGCTCAAATGAAGCAGTATTCTGAAAAAAAAAGTAAAAAGCACAAGGCCATGTCATGCATTCAGAACTGTGTTTCTGATGTAATTTTCACCAGAATCATGGCTTGTGAGACTCCCAAGCAAGCCTGGGACAAGCTCAAGGAGGAGTTCCAAGGCACTGAAAGAACTAGGCAGCAGCAGTTACTAAACTTGAGAAGAGATTTTGAAAATCTCAAGATGAAGGAAGAAGAGACAGTAAAGCAGTACTCAGATAGGATAATGGCTGTGGTCAACAGCATAAGATTGCTAGGAGAACAGTTCAATAAGGCAAGAATTATGGAGAAGGTGCTCTCAACATTGCCTGAAAGATATGAGGCAAAGATCTCATCCTTGGAGGATTTGAGAGACCTGGCAACCATCTCTCTAACAGAGCTCATTAATGCTCTTTATGCTCAGGAACAAAGGAGAGCTAGTAGAATGGAGGAGCACCAGGAGGGAGCTTTTCAAGCCAAAGCTAAAGCAACCTCAAGTACCACTACCTATAAGGGCAAGAAGAACTGGAAAAACAGGCCTAAGCCTGATGCTGCAAGAGGAGGAGATCGACTCTGCAGATTTTGCAAAAGACCTGGTCATCCAGAGGCCAGATGCTGGTTCAGACCAGATGCTGTGTGTCAACACTGCAAAAAAAAGGCCATGTTGAAAGGGTCTGCAAAGAAAAAGACAGACCTGGCCAAAACCAACAACACAAGGCTGAAGCTCGGGTAGCTGAAGAAGGCAGCGATAATGAGGAGCAGGTCTTTGCAGTCTCCGGCTCAGCTGCTCAGAAGAAAGACTCAAATGGTTGGCTCCTTGACAGTGGCTGCACCAACCATATGTCACCAGATGCAGCTATTTTCAAGTCCTTAGACAGAAGCTGTAAAACACAAGTTAAAGTTGGCAATGGCCACTTTATCAAGGCAGAAAGAAAGGGAGATGTGGTTATTCACACTCCAACAGGTAACAAAATCATTTCAAATGTTTTGTTAGTTCCTAAAATTGACAGAAACCTGTTAAGTATAGCTCAGTTAGTTGAAAAAGGCTATACAGTGGTGTTCAAAGGAAATGAATGTCAGATTAGTGATCCAAGTGGATCCATGCTCATGTCAGTAGCCATGACAAAAAAGAGCTTTGTTGTGGACTGGAATAAAGGCTTTGATAATACCTATGATGTTTCTTCTGAAGACTCCAAGCTTTGGCACCAAAGGCTTGGGCATGCCAACTTTAAGTCTGTGGCTCGGATGGTCAATAAGGAAATGGTTGAAAACTTCACCAAGACAGTTCAGAATGAAGATGTTTGTGAAGTCTGTCAGATGGGAAAGCAAGCTAGGCTTCCATTTCCTGCAAACACCACCTGGAGAGCATCAAGCAAGCTGGAACTAGTGCACACTGATGTTTGTGGCCCCATGAGAACTGAGTCACTTAGTGGCAACAGGTACTTTATTCTCTTCATTGATGATTTTACCAGATACTGCTGGGTTTATTTTTTGAAGCATAAGTCTGAGGTTGCTCAAGTGTTTATGAAGTTCAAAGCTGCAGTAGAAACAGAAGTAGGCTGCAAGATAAAGACCATTAGGTCAGATAATGGAACTGAATACACTTCAGCTCGGTTCCAAGCTTTGTGCAAAGACGCTGGCATCAAACACCAGCTAACCAATGTCTACACACCCCAACAAAATGGGGTTAGTAAAAGGAAAAACAGAAGCTTGATGGATATGGCCAGATGTTTATTGTTTGAGAAGAATTTACCTAAGACCATGTGGGCTGAAGCTGTCAACACTGCTGTCTACATTCAGAATAGGCTTCCAACCAAAGCACTTGCTCACAAGACACCTTTTGAAGCCTGGTTCGGGTTCAAGCCATCATTGGCTCATATGAAAGTCTTTGGTTGCCTATGTTACAGCCAAGTACCAGCTGTTAAGAGGGACAAGTTGTCCAAAAGGGCTGTTCCTGGTATTTTAACCGGGTATAGTATGGTAAAAAAGGGTTATAGGATCCTGGATCCTTTAACCAACAAAATCCAAGTGAGCAGAGATGTAGTGTTTGATGAGAAAACTTGTTGGAATTGGGACAAGAATGAACCTGAAGCTGTCTCTGAAGAACTTGCGGTTGATCAAACAGAGCCTGAAGAAAATAGTCCTGATATGGACATTGATGACATGCCAGTCAGAGGCACTAGACCTTTGGCTGAAATTTATGAAAGGGCTCAAGTTGCCATAGTGGAGCCATGCATTTTTAAAGAAGCTGAAGCTGATGAAGGCTGGAAACAAGCAATGGTTGATGAAATTGCCATGATTGAGAAGAACCAGACATGGGAATTGGTTCTTAGACCAGCCAAGAGGAAGGTTATTGGAGTAAAGTGGGTCTATCGAGCCAAGCAAAATTCTGATGGGAGCTTGAACAAACTGAAGGCCAGGCTTGTAGTCAAAGGATTCAGCCAGAAATATGGTCTGGACTACCTGGAAACATTTGCACCAGTGGCCAGGCTAGACACCATTAGATTGCTGATTGCCTTGGCAGCTCAGAAGTAGTAGAAAATCTACCAGCTTGATGTGAAGTCTGCATTTCTTAATGGCTTCCTTGAAGAAGAGATCTACATTGATCAGCCACAAGGATTTGTTGTGTCTGGCAAAGAACAAATGGTGTACAGGCTTAAGAAGGCATTATATGGCCTAAAACAGGCTCCTAAAGCCTGGTATGCTCGAATTGATAGCTACTTGGTCAGTTTGGGATTTAACAGAAGTGTTAATGAACCAGCACTATATGTCAAGAAAAATGAAGCTGAAATACAGCTTATTGTATCCCTCTATGTCGATGACCTTTTGGTGACTGAAGGAGATCAAGATATGTTGGCTGAATTCAAAGCCAAAATGATGGACATGTTTGAAATGTCTGACTTGGGGCTAATGTCATACTTTTTGGGAATGGAGGTGCGCCAAATAGAAGGAATAATCTTCTTGGGACAGAGAACATTTGCCTTGAAGGTTTTGTCCAAGTTCTCGATGGAGAATTGTAAGCCAACAAGCACTCCTATTGCTGTTGGAATGAAGCTGTCCAGCCAAGGAGATCATGAACCAATCAATGAGTCTACTTACAGGAGCCTAGTTGGTTGCTTGTTATATTTGACAGCAACTAGGCCAGATATCTTGTTTACTGTGAGTATGTTATCAAGGTTTATGCATTGCTGTAATGTCCAACACTTTCAAGCAGCAAAGAGAGTGCTAAGGTACATCAAAGGCACTCTTGACTATGGTGTGTTATTCAACAAAGCTGAAACCTTGAAGTTGAAAGGCTATACCGATAGTGACTGGGCTGGTTCAAGTGATGATATGAAAAGCACCTCTGGATATGCTTTTACCCTTGGCTCAACCATGTTTTGTTGGAGCTCAAAGAAACAATCGATTGTGGCTCAATCAACAACAGAAGCTGAATATTTTGCAGCTGCAAATGCTGTAAATCAAGCCATATGGCTGAGAAAAATTCTAGCTAATCTTAACCTACATCAAAGGGAAGCAACAGAGATCTTTTGTGACAACAAGTCTGCTGTTGCAATTGCAAACAATCCTGTCTTCCATGGCAGAACGAAGCACTTCAGCATCAAGTTACATGTGATAAGGGAGATGGAACAAGCTCGAGAGGTGGAGCTGATTCATTGCAATTCAGAGGAACAAGTTGCTGATATCTTCACAAAGGCCCTTGGTGTGTCAAGGTTTATAAAATTGAGAAAGCAGCTAGGTGTTACAAGCATGGAAACTAAGGAGGAGTGTTGAAGTTAGTTCCCATGCACCCATGCAGATTAAGCACGTGAAAATTAATGCACTTATGTTATCCGGGTAAAGTATGTGCAAGAATTCATACACACAAATTACCCGGGTAAAATACATGCAACTGAAGGGGTTGATGCTTCTTTTCCGTCTCAGTTACATTTTGTTACCGTTTAACTATGCTTTTGTAATCTAGTTCATTTTGAACTTAGCTTAGTTTATGTTTGATGTAATTTGATGGTGATAGAGCTGATCACCAGCTTTGTTTATGTTTGCAAGCAAAATCACCTAGTCCCTATGTAACTAGTGGAGTTAGGTAGTGTTTAGGTAAAGAATTTGTTAATCTTTTGACCAGCCAAATGACTGGTATATGTAATGGCTTTAAGCCAATGTTTCAAATGAATGAAATCATCAGATTTTTTTCCATATACTTCATTTTTTCTTTGCCTTCTAAAAATTCTAAGTTCTGTTCTCCATTCTTGACAGTAGCTAAAAGCTTGAACTTCAAGCATTTTTCCTTCATATTTTACCCGGGTATAATACGTTTCTGCTGGTATTCTGTTTGAAATTCTTACTTTACCCGGTTAAAGTGTGTTGAAACTCCAACAGGCTTGCATAGCCAGTCCCAACTTCTCATGTGAATCCTTTTTCCCACTCCATCATTCCAGTAAAAGTTTCGAATAATTTTATCGATCTGATCACATACTTTGACTAGAGCTTTGAAGCTTACTTTCTAATCTGTCAATAAGCGGTTGGAAAAACCTAGCTCTTGATTTCATTTAATCTAGCGGGAACCCCAAGTATTTGCTAGGATGATGACCAACCTTTACCCCAAGATTTTGTTGGAAGAGTTTCATAAATACCGGATGACAATTTCTGCTTACCATCATATCAGATTTATCAAAGTTAATGGCTTGACCAGAGACTCTACAGTATTGCTCAAGGATTCCTTTGATAGTACAGCATTCCTCCAGATTGACCCGGAACAAAATATAGCTATGATCAACAGAGAATAGGTGAGAGATAGAGATAACTTTTCTACTCATCTTGATACCATGAATTTGTCTCAACCAGAACTTTGGCCAAGATCTTATACAACGTAGAACAAAGGCTAATAAGTCTGAAACCATTAGCAGTTTCTGAAAGATCTTTCTTCGGGATAAGTACAATAAATGTTTTATTAAAATCCATCACCATTTTCCCTTTGTCAAAGAAATCTCTCACAACATTTTCTACATTAGGTCCAATTAACTCCCAACATTCTTGAAAGAAAAGAGCTGGGAAGCCATCCGGTCCCGGGACCAATAGCGGCTTCATCTGGAACACTGCTTGTTGAATCTCCCAACTAGAAATAGACAAATCCAGAAGCCTTCTCTGCTGCCCTGTTTTCGCAAAGCAAGAACAATAATTTGGGGTTGAATAAAATTTTAATTTTTTATTATCTATATCTTTATAATTTTTAATTTATAAATGATTAAATTAATTTTTTATAATTTTAGAAGTGTAAAGTGTAATTTTATCTTTACTAATTTAAAATTTTAAAAGATTTTAAAATGCCTAAATAATAATTTTCTATTTTAAGGGAGGTCGTGACTCATGCCAATCTTCCTAGATTCGCCTCTAGACTTTGAGAGTACTTATGTCAAGTTAATTGAGTACTAACTAAATTTCGAAAAGATGAAAATATCTTTTTTTTACAAAGTAAATTGTATTATTTTAAGATTATTTTTATCATTTTGTATCTTTCCTATAGAAAAATAAAAAATTATATATAAGATTTTAACCTATACCCATCTAATATATGCAATAATTATAAATTGAAGCAAATCATTATTTATTATTTATATATTTTTTATAAATATATTTATCATATAATTTTATTTTTCATCCACTTCACCCATATATAGTAAAAATACTTGAACTAAGTAGCTTGTTTTAAACAGAGGCATTCATTGATGGTAGATATGTTTATAGGATTTTTTTATTTATTTTAATTGTATTGTTATAAAAATTAATGGTAAAATTATGCTTTGCTCCCTTTTCTCAAATTATAAAATTATGCTTCCATCCTTCAAAATTTTTATTTATTTAGTAAAATTTGTGATTTGACATAGTAGATGCAGTAGGACATTTAATTTAAACTTGGGTAAACATACATTTCGGTACTTAACTTGACTTCAAGGTTCAGATTGGCACTTAAGTGTTTTCTTTTTCCAATTAAGTACCTAAATTTAGCTTCTTAGTTCAAATTGGCACTTGAATTTGTCTTTTTATCTGAATTAGTACCAATTTAAACCAAAAAATCAAATTCTAGTACCTAATTTGACAAAAAAATAAGTTTAAGTACCAAATCGAATAATACCTAAATTTATTCGCTTTAAATATTTATAATTAAAGTTACTTTGATAAAGAATGATTATTGTCTTACCTAAATTTCTTCAATCCAGTAGTACCCAAAATCAGATTTCTTTATTTTCTTTATTTATGTCAATGTTGTTATACCCAAATTGACTAATCCTTGCAATTTTCTTTTGTTCTTGTAGTTCTAACAACTATGGAAAAAACATAACAAGTTAAAATACACTTCAAGTCCTTAAAATTTTCGAACATTTGTAATTTAGTTTCTTTACTTTTATTTTAAAGAATTTAGTTCATTTATTTTCTAGATTTGAAAATACAAATACAATAGTTAACACCGTTAAAATTCTTATTTTAAATTCAAGATAGTATAATCGGGGACAACCAAAACTTTGTAAGGGGGTTGAGATAAAATTTTAAAATATTTAGGGGTCAAAGATAAAAATAATTATTCTAAAAATAAATAAATTATATTATTTATTTTTTAGAAGGGCCAAGATTATAATTCTTTGCATTTATTTGAATGACTAAAAGGCTTAAAATGAAATTTTAATACTTGAGGGGGATTATTAATTAAATTTTTCGATTTGACGAATGGGGGCCAAAGGCTTCATCTCTTCATCTCTAAGTACAGCTTTAAATAAAAGTAAATATATATATATATAAATATATATATAAAGTATATGAACTTGAAGCATATTTTTATTTTGTAGTAAGAAATTGGAGAAAGTCAATTACAAATTAATATAGACAATATTAGAATTAAACAGTAATGATTGATTATTTTATCGAATCTATGACAACTTTAAGAGCAACATGAAAAATTTGGGACCAATCGAAAACTCTTTTAATCTCACCAGAATATGAGATGTAAAATTCGTTTCTCTTAAAATCTGCTTAATGAACACTCGTCGTTCACATTTGCATAGTTTTTATATTCATAAAACTTGAAGCAACAAACAAGATATCATTAACAAAAAAACCCCTTAAAATTTATCATTAATATTATCTTTAAAGAAAAGAATACAACTAAGAATCAAACGAATATGGCGGCTGGTCCACTTTATATCTATCAAAAGGAAAATACAGAAAAAGAGCAATGAACTAAACCTCCCCTGAATTTTTTATGCTAAGAAAATGACAAGGAAAAAAATAATAAGGATGATTAACAAAAGGTTAATTGTGTATTCAATCCTTCTTATTTTGCTTTCTTGAAATTTGGTTTATTGTTGTGTGTTGGTGGTGATTGAATCTTTAACATATAGGCAAATCCGGTGGTGGTGCTTGCAAAGACTGTAATTCTCCGAGCCCGTTTTCGACAACAAATGCCATGGCTAAACCCCATGTGATATGAACATCCAAATGACAATGCATTATCCATACACCTGGATTATCAGCAACAAATCTAATCACTGCCCATCCATTAACAGGTACTCCAACTGTGTTTCGTTGTGGTGGATCAACGAGGTTGAATTTCGATGTATCGGTTTTAGGATCGAAGTTTCCGAAACCTTCGGCAACGATGTAGAAATCGTATCCATGAAGGTGGATTGGGTGGTTTTCGGGTGTGACAATGCTTGTATCTTGTAACACGATTTGTACTTTTGAACCGTACTTGAGTTTGTAAAGTTTGGTTCCGGGTACCGGTTGGTAAAGCGATTGGCTTACGTTGCCGGTGTAATCGAATTTCAATGGTGGGGTTGCTGGGAAATCGGTGGTGAACACTCCGGGAATCCCGTGTTGGTGAGCTTGTAATAAAGAGAAGTTTTGTGGGAATACGAAGGATACATTATTCATGCTAGCAGTGAAACGTGTACCGTTCGGTCCTTGGCATCGACTCGAAGGGAAATTCGGTGGGCAGTTGTTGAGTCCTAGACCGACTGTGAAGAAGAGACTTTCGTCGATTTCGGTTGGGACTTCAACTTTTCGGGGACTTCTAAGGCTTTGGCTGAAAGACGTGACAGTGTTAGTATCATTGTAGGCAGGTAGGGACGGCATGATTGGTTTGGGTCCATTGATGCCTTTCTTGGCAGGGCAGGGTGCGGATTTGTATTCGAGGATGGCAGTGGTGGTAGTATTGTCGAAAGGTGCATTTTGGGCGCTTTGATAGGCACGAGCCGCCATGTAGTATCGAGCCGGTAGTTGGTTGCCTTGGATTAGAACATCAGTCGTTTGGCCAGGGCCTAACATGATGACCGATGTGGTGAAGGGCTTGAGGTAGGAAGCATCCGCACCAACGACCGTGAACTTATGGTTGGCCACGGTGAAGAAAAGCGGTTGGTTGAGCGCAGCATTAATGACTCTAAGGAGGTTCGTCTCACCGACGTCGATAGGCACTATCGTAGTATCTGAAAAAGAAAAAAATGGTTTGAGGATATAAATGTCGTGCAATATAATATTAAACCCGAAGATTTGAATCGAATTAATAGCTAACCTTTGGAAGAGCATTTGTAGAGATCACCAGGTTGACCATTGATTGTATACGCATCAGAGTTATTAGGAGCTGCCCCTGTCATTGTTGCTTGCCTCACAACATCCATGGGGTTTGCATCCCACCATTCACCGAGTATGATCTCCGTTTCGCGCTTCGGCTTAGGGAAAGGGTACGATCCGCCTTCCCTCGGACGAATAATGATAGCTCCATAAACAGTAGCTCTAAGCCATGAACTATGAGCATGCCACCATAATGTTCCTTCTTGTCCTTCAATTGTAAACCTATAAGTGTAACTTCCTCCCGGTCTAATCGGACACTGCGTCACGAATTCCGGTCCATCCGCCCATCCGGTCCTCATTT
The DNA here is from genome assembly GCF_007990345.1 of Gossypium hirsutum. NCBI lineage: Eukaryota > Viridiplantae > Streptophyta > Magnoliopsida > Malvales > Malvaceae > Gossypium > Gossypium hirsutum. The sequence goes on along the minus strand of NC_053433.1, from coordinate 117,435,656 downwards.
GCCGAACACCATGCCTGTTTAATGATGTATAAACATGAGGAACAATATGTTAAACATCAATAAAAGTATCATAGAAACTCTTGTACTAAGAGTTAAATTGTTTATTGTCCTCTCTCTTAAAAAAATAGACAAATTAGTACATCTACGTTAGATCAAAAAGTAAATTGCTTATTCCGTTAAAAAATTCTAATCCATTTCTATTGTTAAAAACTAATTCTTGTATAAAAATGCATGAAATTTTTTAATGAAAATAATTAATTTACTCTTTAATCTAATATATGGGACTCAATTTGTCTAGATTTTTAGTACATGTAGGTTTTATATTATGCATGCATGCATAAATTAATATTTTTTCTGTTTATCATATCTATTTTACAATTCATGAAAAGGTTAAAATCTTGACCCGTGACACATGTATCAACATATACAAGTTAATTAAATTACCAGTGAATGGTGGCATTATATCTGGCCTTGTTGACAACTTCAATTTCAAGGGTATCACCATTTTTGACCTCCAAAGTAGGACCAGGAAGCATACCATTCACAGTGATAGCCATATGAGTGTTGCACAGCCTCTTCACTGGTGTTGCTTGAATCTGTTTCGATTCATATACATATAACCAAAGTGTCACATTTTTCCTCAAAAAGCAAAACAACAATCAATGAAACAAACAAAACACACAAAAAAAACAACATACAACAAATTGATGCCTGTGAACTTCACCATTAACCCAACACAACATTGTAGAACAAATAAGAAAGAAAAGAATGGTCTTAAAAGACTCCATAGCTTTTAAAAAAAGCTTGGGGTTATTGTTTTAATGGAAAATTAAAGAAAATTGTGAGTGGATGAGAGAGATATAAGATGGGGTTTTTATAGGAAGATTAAAAGACAATAGTTGTTTGAGGTTGGAGGGTGTTAGGTTTTTTATTCAACAAAAGGGTGAAAAAAAAATTACTAGGCAAAATTTAGTTCAACCTTGTATGGTAGGAGTTGTTGCACCCACTAGTCTATTAAATGTGAATAATTTTTTAAAATTTTTCTTCTGTTTTTCAATGCTTTGCTTGTTTTATAAGGATTATTTTTCATGTGGGAGAGGGTTGATTTTTCAGCAAATTTCATCATTATTATCAGATTTTGTAGGGCAACAAACCCTAAACGCATCAAATTTAAGAAAAAAAAAGCATACTATTCAAAGACAAAATGAAGAAAGTGAGCCCTCATAGTCAACATATATTTTTGTTAATATAATTGTGGTCCTTTTAACTCGATAACCACATTGAAATATTGTCTAGATTTTGTATAAAATTGGGATACCATGATAATCAGGGGTGAAGTCGAAATTTTCTTTTGAGTCGAGATTAAGTTATATATTTTTATAAGAGTTAAAATACAATTTCACTTTTGTATTAATTTATATCTTTATGATTTTCAAAAGGATTAAATCGAATTCCGATATTTGGGGGAGCAAACTATAATTTTACCATACATTTACTTAAGATTTTATGAATTTTGGGATCTAAAGCAGCAACTTCTCATTTTAAGGGTGAGCACTCCTCCCTTCACATCATAATACTCAAGGACCAAAATGAATTTATTGCTTTAAGAAATAGAATTTCTTTTTGGAGATTTAAAAGCACTTTCTTATAAATTAGACTTGTTCTAATACACAATATAATTTTTTTTTGAATTTATTGCATTTCTTTCCCCCAATTTTTCAATTTTTTTTATATTTTGGAATTAATTTGGTATTTTAATTTAGAAATCAAAAGGAAGTAATTAACGTGTGAGACCAAATATAAATTTCTAGAAAAGCATCCTAATAAAATATATCATTTTCTTTGAAAGGGACTGAGTCTATATATATATATATATATATTCATTACAAAAAGTGAAAGTTTAAGTTGATTATTAGTATTTTAATATTTGATCCGTGGTATGATGTTATATATATAGGTAAAAGTATCATGGAAGTCTTTATATTAGGAGTCGGATTATATATTATCTCCGCCACTCAAAAATGGTAAATTAATCCATGTATGTTAAATCACAGAGCAAATTGGTTCTTTCTATTAAAAATTTAGTCCGTTTGTACTGTTAAAAACTAATATAGTTAACGGAATAATCAAAAAGTGACACGTGGCATGCCACGTGTACCTCATGGTTATGTGCAATGTTCAATTTTTAACTGTAAAAATAGATGAAATTTTGAACAAACTGGTCAGTTCGCTCTTTAATCTAACATACAAGAACTAATTTTTTTAGTAAAGAGGACAAAATCGTATCCGACTTCTAAACTTTATACATTATCAATGAATTAGGTGATGAAATATAATCTATTTTGAAAAAAAAAATAGATTCATTTACTTTCATTTCAAATGATGTGTCATCATTATGATATTATAAAAAAAGTAATTTTATCATCATACTATTTTATAATTTCTTTTTTTTTTAACTTTTCAAGGGACTTAGAAGAAATTTTACCATTTTTCAAGGAACCGATTAGTTTAGTTTATATGTTGACCCTGAAAAACCACCCACATTGAAATTAATAGTAATTTGGTCTTCTTTCAAAGAAATGACGACTGTAAACACACCCACCAATTTCATTATATTACTACTAATAATAATATGCTTTCAAATAAAAATACAAATAATAATGGGTTAATTACACTATACATTTCTTAAATTCAAAAATTTTTAATCAACTCCTTAAAGATGATACGTTTGTACCTATCTTATGAGTTGTCAAGCGCGGAGCCATGAACTTTATTTAGGGGGTTCAAGATAAAATTATAAAATTTTGGAGGGCTAAAGTTAAAATTTTTTACGCTATTAATTTTTTTGGAAGGGTCAAAATGAAAGAAAAAATATTTATTCAAGAGATAAAAGACTTAATTTGAATAATTTATATTTTAAGAGGGATTAAAAGGAAAATTTCCCGTTTAAAAATAACCCTCTTAAATTTGGATGATGTTGTTTGTTTGTTTGTTTGTTTTTTAACTCATTCAATCAAAACTATCCGTTACGTAAATATATGTTTACAATTTGATACACATATTTTAAAAATATTTCACATCAGATCCTAACATCATTTGATGATTAAACCGATAATTAATCCAACGAATGAAGTTGGTTAATACAATATAAATACTTTGAGAACATTTTGGCAATTAACCCAATGTTTTATTTATTTTAAAGTAGTGATTTTGATTGAGTCTAACTTGTGTTTTCTTAACAACTTGTTTGTTGGGGATGTGGATACTTGAAGCGGTCAATTTTGAGTTTTATTAAATGTCTGAATTAGGTAAGTTGTCACTAAAAGACAGTTAAAAAGATTTTGGGAAGCAACATCTTATGTAAGGTCTTATGTAAGAAAATATTGTTTACATTATATTTCATAACATATATATATGTGTATGTAATGTTTGATTCTAGATTTTCTTCTTGCATGTTCCCATGTTTGATGACCTAAAACAGGTCCTAGTTGTCTTTCTTTTTGACTGTTCCAATTTTCAATTTCTTTATAGATATATTGTTTATTATATAGGAAAATTAAAGTCTTTTGGGATTTGGGTAAATTACACCTAAGGTCACTAATTTATTAGTAAATTTACGTTTTGATCACTCGAAAGTTTTTATTTAAACCATTGGGTTGTTAACTTAAAAAAAAAAGAAAATTCAACCAGCAAGCTCCAAGCAGCCATTTGACAATCAGTACAATGGATTAGTACCTATCGATGAGTAGAAAAACTTACCTTAGATCTAAGTAAATTTGACAATCAATGTCGAAGATCAGAATGAGTATAGTTTATTATTTATTGTTTAAATTTGTCAGAAAGGTTTGAATGAAAAAACACGTCTTTGAATACGAAAAAAAGAATGGATCTATTAGCTAAAATTAATTCCCAGCACCAGAATTGTTAGATTTTAATGATGAAAACTAATTATACCAAACACCATTTAACTTGTAATGCAAAAATTGTTCATATTTATTTAAAAAAATATTTATAAATAGAAAATTGTTTTTTTTATATATTTAAAAGGAAAAGAATAGCCTTAAATGGTGCAATTATCTTTAGGAGAAAAGAATAGAAACGTTGCAAAATAAGGACCATATGCATACTATGGCAAGAAAAAGACCAGATTGGGTGCATCTTAAGCACGTTTATCAAGTTTCACCTTTAGGAAATAAAAATCCCTTTTTTTCCCGAGTTGTAATGTTCCACAACAAAACAAAGTTTTGTCTGAAATTACTTGAGAGATGGGTAAGTGTATCTCATGTTTGACATATAGAGATCAATTTTTACTAATAGAAATTAATAGAATTTTTAATAAAAGGATAAATTTAATCTTTGATCTAACGTATAAAGATTAATTTAACCATTTTTTGAGTAGAGAGCTTCTATGGTACTTATTTGTTGGTTATTCAGAACAAGGATTGAAATAGAGCAGGGTAAGAACATATGTTGTCAAATTCGTCATCGTTCCACAATTGATACTTTTTGCCCTATTATCCACTTTGTTTTACTATGGATGTATCCGGTGGGAGAAGGTAGAGCCCTAACCCCGCTAAAATAAAAAATTTCTATGTTAGACCCCTCAAAATCTATTAAATTATAACTGTAAAATTATAGTTTGCCCCCAGAAATAATAAAATTTTGATTTAATTCTTTTAAAAACTTATAAAGATATAAGTCAATACAATGGCGAAATTACATTTTAGCTCTCATGAAAATATAAAATTTAATCTTAACCTCCTAAAAGAAATGTCTGGCTTCACCCCCTAAATACATATTATCATAATCGCGTTAAACCCATTGTTCAGATCTATCTCGTCTCGCACCACATTTTTTTTTTAAAGAAACTTCATTTAAAATGTAATGATTTGGGTTTGTTTATGAAAGTAGCTACTATCTTAATATGTTCTATAGACAACATAAAAGAAAACAAAGTTTTATTATTATTAGTTACAAATTTCTTTGCTCATGTAATGATTAGGGTTTGTTTGAAACAAGCTATTGGTCTATGCTATAAATTAGTTAAAGATGAAGGCCCCCTAAGCTATTGGCTATATAAATATTAAGAGAGAAAAAAAATTAATCTTGGAAAACAAGAAAAAATGATTTAGCCTTAAGGACTTGGTTATAAAATTTTTGTTCAATGGCAAGGACCAAAAGGAAAAGTCATTATATTTGAGTGACAACGGTTAGTCTCTTTTAATAGAAGCATGACAATAAAGGAAAGAGGGTTAGGATTAAGATTAGATAGGTGAACAACATATTTTGAAGGAACAATTAACAAAGTTGGTAAAAGTTTGTTGCTGACTTTTCATAATCCTTTTGAGGATAAAGAAATAAGAAAATGGGTAATTATGAAAGGGAATTTTTTTTATTTTGATCCTTCTACTATACACAAATTTGGGATTTAATCCTTATGTTATGATTTGGCGTAATGTCATTTGTCAATCAAAATAGTTAAAATGATTAACTCATCATTAGAGATGTTCATGAATTGAGCTGAGGCTTAATTTTCTATTCAGACTTAGCTTAGCTCGTCCAAATGGTTCGTTGTAGCTGAACATATTAGAGGGACCAAAATTAAAATTAGACCAATAGAAAAGGTTGTGATCAGTAATGATAAAGGGTCTTAAAAGGGGAAAAATTGATAGAAAAACAGAAACTGAAGTTTCCTTGTCAAAGCTTCTTGCTTTGCCTTTCATCAACTTTTTCTTTGTTTATTACCCTAAAAGAAAGAACTTCTTTCTTTATTTTCCATTGTTTTTTTTCCCCCAAATTGACTTTCAGTGGTAGTTATAGGTGGGTTTGAAATTATTGAATTTCTTGTGGCAAAAAAATTATAGAATGTTGTTGTTTTGAAGGTAAATTATAGAATGTTTAATTCCATCATTTTCAGGCATATTCTGTAATAAGAAAAGTTACCTAGAGATTTCTTATTGTCCCAAAAGTTAGATGGTTAAATTCTGCTATTAGTCCTTATTCGTTGCAAAAGTTGTGGATTTAGTCCATGTACTTTTCAAATTTTAGAATTTTAGTATTGTCCCAAACAGCAGCAGTCAAATTCACTTTGTTAAATTCAATTACTAGTTTTGTACTATGCGTATTGTTGTAAATTTAGTTTATTTTCTCTAATTGGATCATTCGAAGTCCCTATATTTTTCGAATTTTAAAATTTTAATTTTAACATAAATGATAATCGATAATCCATTAACTAGATTTTTAATGAGTAATATGTGAAAATAATAAGCTGACATGACTACACGTATGAAAATATGTTCAGTACATCAGATTTTGGAAATAACATAATTTTACTTAATGAATTTAACAATTATTGTTTGATGATGACTGAAATTTTAAATTTTTAAAAGCACAGGGATTAAATTCACAAGTTTTGTTTAGTACAAGGACTAATAGTAGATTTTAACAAAAATCAATCTAAAGACGACGACGGATAGTGAAAGGGAAAATTGCTATTTGGGAGTTAAATCATTCAAATTTTCAGCGAATATTTTTGGTCTTTTTCTTGTGGTTATAACTAAGGGTAAATTAGTTCATATATATTAAATCAAAAAGTAAATTGGTTTTTTTATGTTAAAAAGTTCATTTATTTGTACCATGATTGCCACATATATCTCATGTCGATATACAAAGACTAGTTTTCAACAGTAAAAATAGATAAAAATTTTAATAAAAAGACTAGTTTTTAACAGTAAAAACGAATACAATTCAACTCTCCGACTCTTAATATGCAATTCACATTGATACCAAAAGGGGAGACTTGTTGAATCAACAATTCCATTTATAGTAAATAAAGAAAGAGAATCAGAAATTTCAATATGCATTCTGCGTGTATTTGAGTCAAATATGAATAGTGGGAAGTTCGAGTTTGAATTCGACTCAAAATTTAAGGTTCGATATTTTACTCGAGTTCGATCAAATATTAACTTTTAAGTTTGAGCTCAAGTATGATTATTCTTGTTTATTAATTTTTATATTCAAGCTTGAACTCATACTCAATTAAACTCGTTCATACTTAAACTCTTTATATAACAAAGATAAAAATATATTAAAATATGAAATACGATTAAACTTGCAAGCCATTCGAATTGAATATTACAAAACTTAAATTCAAATTTATAATTATCGTATTTAATTTCAAATTTTTTTAATCAAACTCGACTAAATTAGTGAGCATTGATGAATCATTTACGGTCCAAATCATTAGTGTTTGGGCTCAACATCAACTTCATTCAAGTATTTACGCCAACTCTTTTGGACTTGTCTGAACGGAAACAAAAAACAGCCATGATTGCTAGAATAAGTTAAGTTCTTGCCAGTGGATGTAATGAAACAAACTATTAAACAAAAGGGTAAACTACAATAGTAGTCACCCAATTATTAATAAATTTCTTTTTTGATTACTTAACAATGAAAAGTTACAAAATTGTCACTCAATTATTCAATTTTGTCTTTTTTGGTCAGCTAGGTAACAATGATAGCTTTTAAAATTGGCATAATAGCAACTTTAACTCTCAATATTTATAAATTATGTCAATTAAGTCATGATTCTAAAAAAATTAACCTTCAACATTTACACATTGTGTAATTTGGTCCCTTTCTTTTACCCTTTTTGCTTTTCTTTGCAACAAAATATGAAATTTAGTTGATACATTTGTTTTTTAAGCTTTTTAAGTGAAAGGATCACAAAGAAAAGCAAAATTGTAACCCAAAAAATAAAAACAAATTACACAATGTATAAATTTTGAGGGACTAAATTGACATAATGTATAATGTTGAGGGTTAAAATTGCTATTATGTCAGAAAAGTCAAAATTAAATAGTTAGATGATCATTCTGTAACTTTTCGGTATAAACAATATCACAACAATTCAAGACAACATCTTGGATCAATTGAAACATAGTCATAATTACAAATTCAAATTGGTGTTACACAAAATTTATTATGAACTTTAAGATTATATTGTAAGAATGAAAGAATTGAAACATACTGAATCAATCAAATTGGTGTTACACAAAATTTATTATGAACTTTAAGATTATATTGTAAGAATGAAAGAATTTATACTCTATTGCCTATAGCATATAAACCATATATCATGACGGTGTAGAACTAGGTGGTGTATCTGCTCTAATCTCTTCTAGTTGCTGAAGAACCTGTTGAACTTCCGGCCTTGCCGACGGTGATGGATCGACACAATGTAAAGCCAGCTTCAAAGTGTTTAACAACTCATCACTAATGGAAGATGCATCCTTCATCAGCTCAAGATCGAATACTTCATTAGTCCACTCTTCTTTCACTATAGAAGCAACCCATTGCGGCAAATCCATACCGTTCATACCTTCTCCTGGAGATTTCCCTGTTAGGAGTTCCAATATGATAACTCCAATGCTATACACATCAGTTTTCGTGTTTGCTTTCTTGAGCTTCGAAAACTCGGGTGCTCTATAGCCTAATGCACCAGCTGTTGCAACAATGTTTGCATTCGCAGCCGCTGTCATTAGACGCGAGAGGCCGAAATCGGTTATTTTAGCTTGTGTATCGTCGTCTAGTAACACATTGCTCGATGTAAGGTTTCCGTGTATAATGTTCTCTCGTGTATGAAGGTGTAGAAGACCTCGAGTAATCCCTTTCACGATCCTCATCCTTGTTGGCCAAGCAATAGGCATTTCAGGCCCTCGAGCTGCAAGAACACGGTATTAGCCAGATGAAAACCGAAATCCGAACAAAACAGTTCTAGTTTGAACTTTGAAGTTTACTTACCATGCAAGAAAGTTGAAAGACTCCCTTTAGGCATGTAATCAAAAACAAGAAGCTTTTCACCTTTAGGTCCTAAGTAATAAGCTCTCAAAGCTAGTAGATTCGGATGCCGGATTTTGCCAAGTGCGGTGACCTCGTTTTCGAATTCTCTCGGAGTTTTCATGATCTTTTCTCGAAGTCTTTTCACTGCCACTTGACTCCCATCTTCTAATGTAGCTTTATAAACAGTTCCATAAGTACTTTTCCCCATAATCTCAGCTGTTGCACATAGTAAATCATCAGCACTAAACACCATGGGACCATCAAAATGGACTAATTTACCTCCATTTTCACCACTTTCAACATCAACACCAACAGGGGGTGAAGTTCCCTTAAGACCACTTCTTGTTGTTGTTTGACCTTGTTTTGATGTTGTCTTTTTTCTGACCAAACAAGTTATCAAAATGCAACAAAGAATAAACAGAACTATAAGAAGAGCACCAGCAGCTATTAGGATTATGTCTTTGGTACTAAGTTTCCTATGGTTATGTCCTGATGTATGTTTATGTCCTGATGAAGGTGGGTTTGGAGAAAGACATGGTGTTGAACCAGTATATCCACATAACTGAATGTTACCAACAAATGAGCTTGAATTGAACTTTTGGGAGAGTAAAACCGGAACAAGACCAGACAAGTTGTTATATGAAACATTTAAAGAACTAAGACCAGACAGGTTTGTGAGTGAAAATGGGATTTGTCCACTGAGTTCATTCTCAGACAAATCAAGTTGAACCAAACTAGAAATGTTCCCTACACTGTCTGGAATTGTACCACTTAACTTGTTTCTTTTCAGGTTCAACATTACAAGAGAAGACATATTGGAGAACAGACTAACAGGCAAGTTACCATTAACGGCATTGTAAGAAAAATCAAGTTTCCTAACCATGGTAACCTTACCTATATCATTTGGTATTGACCCAGTAATCAAATTATGGCTAAAAGAAACCTCTTGAAGCTCACTTAACTTACTTAAAGAAACAGGTATAGTACCAGACAGGTGATTATGGTCAAGTGTGAAGTACTGTAGTTTATTCTCACCAGTTGAACCCCAAGAATCTGGTATGGAACCAGACAGGTTATTATGTTGTAATGCAAGAAAAGTAAGAGAATTAGAATGAGTGAAACTAACAGGAATGAAACCCGAAATCGAATTGAAGCTAAGATTAAGCCTAATAAGCTTGCTAGAGTTCACAAGACTCTCCGGGATTGTCCCTGTGAGTAAATTGTTACTTAAATCAAGTGTTTGAAGCGAAGGACATGAACCTAATGAAGCAGGGACAGAACCTGTAAGCTTGTTATTGAATAATTGAACTCCTCTAAGATCAGGTAAAATGCCTAAAGTAGAAGGAATAGAGCCAGTAATAAAATTATCATGTAAACTAAGCTTACGAAGAGCTTGAAGTTGACCAATTTTATTACTGATTCTACCACTTAAGCCTTTCCATGGAAGCTGGATTACAATGACTTGACCTTTTGCACATTTGATACCGAGCCACCTGCCGGAACAAGCGCCGTAACCCGTGTCATTCCAGCTTCTTAAGAACCCTTTTGGATCAATCAATTCTTGTTTGACTGCTTGAAGTGCTTGGAAATTGGATGATGTTACAATGATACCATCCCATGCTTGACTTGAAACTGGTGAAATGAAGAAGTAAATGAATAGGTGAAGAAATAAGAAAAAATGGGTAATATGTGAAATGAAAAACCCAAAATTTTGTTGATGGATAGCCATTAAAGAAGGAAGGAAAGGAAATGGTTAACAATGGAGGAAGGAATGAGGGTTTTTTGTAGGATGAAAGTGAACATAAAGGAAAAGAAAATAATATAAAAAAATAAATAAATAGGAGACAAATTAAGTCAGGTGGATTAACGGCTAGTTTTGTATAATTTTTCACCATTTTTCAATGATTTTTTTAGCTGAGCTTTGACTAAATTGATTATCTTCATGGATCCAAGATGGGGTGGGGGGTGTTCTCTGTCATTGCTCTTTGGTTGTGGCCGCTTCCCTTTAACGGCTAGCTTTTCTATCAAAATGGGTCCTTCTCTCCTCTTCAACGGCTAGCTTTTCTTTCAAATGGGTCCTACTGTACACATGTGCTGTGGATTATTATAATATATATTATATTGGGTAAATTACATCCAAGGTTATTAAACTATTAATAAATTTACTTTTTGGTCACTTAACTTTAAAAAATTATAAAATAGTTATTAAACTATTCAAAAGTTTTTATTTAAGTTACTGGGTTGTTATGCGCTTTTTTTAAAATTCAGCTAGCGAGCTCCAATGGATGATTTAATGAACGATACGATGGATCAGTACCCATCGATGAGTAAAAGTATATACCTTAAATCCAAATCGATCTGACGATTAAAGTCGAAGATCAGAGAAGAAGCTGTTTTGATTTTGGCTCACAGATTCTTGATGTTCGTAATTGTTTCATAAATTGTAGAATAAAAGGGGAAGAAGAACTTCTAATTGATGCAGACAACGATTTTAATAGTCAAAAAATATAAATAAAAATTTTTGAATAGTTGAGTGATTTAACTAAAATTTACCCATTACAATCTTACATGCACAAAGCTACAAAATATTGGTCAGCATTTTTACAAATGAATGACCAGAATACCCAGACCTGGTTTTTTGGGGTTTGGTGCTAAAAGGTTTAAAGATTGGGTAAACTACATTCAAAGTCATCAAACTATTAGTAAATTTATGTTTTGGTCTTTCAACTTTAAAAAGTTACAAAATGGCCATTGAACTATTCGAAAGTTTTTATTTAAGTCACTGAATTATTTTTAAAAAATTTATTTAAGTCACTGAGTTGTTAAGTTTTTATTTTAAAAAAATAAATATCTGGCCATCTAACTCCAAACGATGAATTCAATCAGTACTGATTGACGAATAGAAGAGCATACCTTAAATCCAAGATCAGAGAAGAAAGCTATATGGGTTTTGGTTCATGGATTCATAATATACAAAAACAATTCCATAAAAAAAATTGAACTGTAGAACAAAAGGGGAGAAGAGCTTTCAATTGGTGCAAGCAATATAAACAGAGAAGACCATATAAAAACGATTTTAACAACCTAATGACTTCAATAAAAACTTTCAAATAGTTCAATAATAATTTTATAACTTTTTGAAGTTGAATGACCAAAACGTAAACTTATTAAACTATTTAGCCATTACTATATCACATGCAGAAAGTTACAAAATATGGGTCAGCCTTTTTATGAAAGAATGACGATAGTACCCCGACGACCTGGTATTTTGGGGTTTGGTGCTAAAAGGTAAAGATGGAGATGTGATTTTGTGAAATCTGGAAATTTAGACAAAATGGGGGGGGGGTTTATTAGGAAGAAAAGGGTTCCTTCTTTTATTAATGATAAACGGACAAAGGGATTCATTATCTCTGCTTATGGAAGCAACACATGCAAAATCTTTCAGCCACATTTTTTGGATAAGTGGTCCATACTCCATTTTACTAGTTCCACAAAAATTTATAAATCGCTTCAATTGAATCAATAATTTTTTAAAAAATTTTCATTTTTTATCGATTTTGAATATATGAATATATTTTCAATCCAATGATATGATTTGATTTCAATAATATTGATTAAATATGCAAATATCTCTACTTATTCTAATTTAAATGTTTGTTAACTTTCAATACATTCATTAATGGTAGAGATGAGTATTTGATCGAATCGAATAGAATTTAGTGAAAAAATTTCGGGTTAATTGAGTTGACTAGTCCTATTTTATCATCCTAATTTGATTTAAAATTTTTTTAAATTGAGTTGAGTGAAATGAAATTCATGTAGAGTCGGATTGAGTAAAATTATTCGAATTAAATTAAAAAATTAAACATGTTAAATTAAAATATTGTTACAACAGAATTAATTTCATCTTAGAACACATAAATTTGAAACCATATATATTTAAAAATATTTTCAAAGCAAAATAAATAAATAAATAACTATTTAGTATGATAAACTTGAATAGTTAATTAACTTATTTAAGTCCCAAAATTATTGATTTAGAAAATTTTAAAATTTTTAACTTTATTTATTCATTCTTTAATTTTTTTTAAAAAATTTATAATTTTTTTTAAAAATATAAATTTGAAATTTTTATAAATATTTTGAATTTTTAAAAATTATTTTGATTTTTTTTTGTAATTTTTGTTGAGAGAAACCAATTCGTTTATTTTCAAAATTGATAGAAACCAAAAGAGTATTTACACTAATTTATTTTTTGAATTTTTTGAATTATTCAAATTGTAAAATTCATCTCAACTCAAACTTAATACTTGAATTACTTATTCGAGTTTACTCAAAAAAATCGAGTTTTCTCAAAAAAATCGAGTTTTACTTCTAATTAATAGTGCATTAAATGAAATGAACGGGAAATAATCTTATACCTCAAGGTTTTTGGAACCAAATCGATTGAAACAATCAACCATCGGTTGCTAGTCCAAATAGTTTATCTGGTTCAATTAATAAATTATCAAAAAAATAATTATTTAAAAAATTTTAACAAATTAAAGAAAATTTATTCAACCATTAATTTTTTAACCCGATTCAACCTTCAATTCGTAAGTCAACCATTCCAACCTCTTATTACAAATCAATACCTCAATCGAATCTCAAACCGGTCCGATTCTAAAACCAAAGCGATGCCCATTTGAAAGTTGAGAAGTGTGTAGACATTCGATTTGATGTAGTCCCTGTTCAACCACGGAACTCTCTTCTTTGCCTCCACAATCATTTATCTAAGGTAAATATATGCGTACATGACAAATTAAGAAGAGAATTGCATCACTAGGATTCAAATCCAGGTTAGAGCCTTAACCATTGCTCTTTTATGTCGGTGGCATCATTTATCCAAGATATTGGCAACACTTGAACATCAAGCAACTCAGTTCACTCAATATTCCTAATTATCTGTGGTTTCCATCCTTCCATTTTCAGGGTACAAGAATCGAAAACAACGGTTCTCTGCTCTCATTTCCATTTTTGTAGCATTGAGTACAAACATAAATATCTATGTCCGAATCAGTCATTACAATGCTCAAGGTACTAGAGAGTTCGGTAATACACAGAAGAAAGTGAATCCTATTTCTTTTGAACCTCAATCGAAAACTATAAAACTCACAAGTTTATAGATAATAGGATCATTCAAGTACACAAAGCATGAACCAAGGAAATGAATTCAACTGTCCCCACTAGTAATAAGATCACATAGAGCATTTAGAAGATACCATCTCTAACTTTGCTTCACTATACATAGATCCCAAGCCTAGCCTATCATACTACAAAGAACCAACAGTTGATGCAAAAGAACATATTGGCAGAACTAAAGATGCTTATTTGGCTTAAACTTTATGACCAGCAGCAGATAATGGTCATCGGAGGTAAAGGAGGCTGCATAAATATGTAAAAATGGCATACAAAATATGCTTTAATGCACAATCACTTGAGCACCATGCATATAGATGGCAAAAGGTAAAACAAAAAGGCCTTTCGCAGTTAATGAACATATTATCTTGGCAATAAATGATGTAATTGTTAAGACTTTATAGGGCTACAGATGGTATAATTAAGATGAGGTTAAAAGTTGCATCAATCATTAATGCATGCTTTCAGTCTCATATTAGGTGATGAACATAAACAAACGGGAACATTTGATAGGCCACGCTTCTGAGAAGCTAAAAGTTCTAACAATGTGTGTGTGTGTACAACAACATATTAGAGTGTGGACATGACGTGAAAGTTATTATATTGAAAATAATTAAGCTAGTGTGTAAGCAAACTATTGCTCTTATCCCTACTGCATAATCTCCCAAGCAACCTCAATGACCAAAATGTAAAAATAAATTTTGAATCAACACTGCTATACTACATATACCACATATTTAAACAAGAGACTTACATACCTCAAAAGAATTACCTCAAGAAACTTTTAGCAAACATAGATGAATATTTTAACTCAAATTCCACGTAAATATATTCCTTGTACATGTCTACGGTAATTCTTCTCAATCAAATAGCAGAAGGTACAGCAGTGGACCAAACAGAATCACCTAATTGTTGAAGTTAAAATGATTCTAACCATGATATCAATGAAGTAAGATATTAAATGCCAACATTTTAGTAAGCTAAACATCGATAGATCTCAATCCAATCTTTAAGCAGTAAGGACGGCTACAGGTCAAGAAATGATTCTTACCATGATGTCAATGATATAAGGTATTGAATGCCCAACTAAGCTAAACATCAATATACCATGATCCACTCTTTAGGCAGTAAGGCCAGCTACAGGTCAAGCTATATAACTAGCTTGAACCTTAGCTGATGCATTTGAAATGAATCTTACTATGATGTCAATGAACTAAGCTATTGAATGCCCGACTAAGCTAAACATTGATATACCATAATCCAATCTTTAAGCAGCAAGGACAGCTATAAGTCAAGCTATATAACTAGCTTGAACCTTATCCAATGCATTTGAAATGATTCTTACAATGATGTCAATAACTAAGCTATTGAATGCCCAATGCCCCGACTACACTAAACATTGATATACCATAATCCAATCTTTAAGCAGTAACTAGCTTGAACCTTAGCCAATGCATTTGAAATGATTCTTAAAATGATATCAATGAACTAAGGTATTGAATGCCCGACTACACTAAACATCGATATACCATACTCCAATCTTTAAGCAGTAATTAGCTTGAACCTTAGCCAATGCATTTGAAACGAATGAAAAACAAAACTTGTTTTAGAACGTCAGCTTAGAGCCACATTGTTCCAACTTCCGAAAACCCTCACTTTCACTAACATGTAACAATTAATAAACAAAACCTTCATATCATTCTCCATTCCAATTACAACAGTTAGCAAGCATAAACCTTTCTCTAAACCTTTAAATATTCTTTAAATCTTCATAAATTAATAAACAAAACCTTCATATCATTCTCCATTCCAATTACAACAGTTAGCAAGCATAAACCTTTCCCTAAACCTTTAAATCTTCTTTAAATCTTCATAAATTATGGGACTGATAATTCCCTCTAAAACCTCCTAAATTCTTATCACTAACTTGAAAACCAATAGCATAAAAATTCCATCATAAACAGATAAAGAAATAAACAGTTAAAACTAAATCTAATGACATCAAAATTTCAAGAAGAAAATAATACAACATCGAAATCAATAGGCAATAAGATCTATCTCTTAATCCAAGTTCATATCCAAGTCTAAATACAAACAAGAGCAAAGCTGCAACAGAATATTTTAATCAACCATGAAAACAGTAAATCAAATTTTGATTTACCAAAAACGAAGGTGAAACGCATACGCTCGTGCAGCTTGAAAAAACCTGTTGTTCACACACGTGAGGCAACAGCAGGGGCAGCCGCAATGGCAGCGGAAGAGGCCGCGTTGCCGAGGAAGGAGAGGAATCCGGAGTTTGCAGGATCCTGATCGTCTAAAAACAAGTCCTCCGGAACCCTAAACGCACCGTGTATACAAACAATGGCAACTCCAATCAAAATGGCGGAGATCAAGAGCGAGCCAATGCTGGTTAAGAACACGATGAATACCGTCAGCACCACCAAGATGCCAAGCGTCTCACGATCGGAGAATGTACGGCCGAAGATTACGAGAGGTTGATCCGACGGTCGGAACAAGTATAAGAAGAGCCAAGCGGCGAGGAGGCCGAGGAGAACGAGGAGGGAAAATGGATGAGACAAAAGCGAGAAAGCGAGTACAAGTGCAAGTAGAGTAATGTAATTTACTTTGAAATAGGAAAAGTTTTTACGGATCCGAGAATAAGCATCCGTTAAATTGTCGGGACGGGCCATGGCAGTCCGATCGATGAGTTCGTACCATGGCCGACGCTGGGAGAATCCCTGACGGATCGAAGACGTCAGTCGTGAGAGGAATGTACGGAAAGCAGGGTTGGTTATTGGGGGTTGTGATTGGGGTCCACTGCCAGCGGTGGATTGAGAATTTGTCATCGGAATGGTCGCCATGGGCGGAGAGTGAGATCAGAGATAGTGGCGCGTGGATTCTTTAAAGTTTTCAATTGGGATTTTACTGTTGCAAAGAAAACTAGATAAGTGAACTGAGGGGGGAGAGTTTTACGAACCGGTGACGGTGTTAAATTTTAGATTAAAATCTGTTACTAGTGCCTGTACTTTGATAATATTTGAGATTTAGTCCCTACACTAAAAAAAAGTAAAAATTAAGTCTTCAATTTAAAATTTTCAGTCCAAATATAACATCGATAACATTTTGTCAACTTAACAAGTAATCCATCCCAAAAATTGAAAATTATATTTTTTATTATTTAAATTAACAATGATAAAATTACACTTTAGTCCTCTAATAATGATAAATTTTTAATTCAATCCTTTAAGAAAATATAAAGATATTGCATTTTAACTCTTATCAAAATATCAAAATATAAAAATATTTAAGAAATTACTCAGTTTTCATTGCTGAGTTGTGATGCATCTTGTATGATTTGATTCTTTTAAGTTGATCGAAGCTACGATAGCATCTTAATTCAAACTGATAATCCTAAGGCGACTAAAGCTATTCAAAAGAGGCCTCCAAATGGTTTTAAGTCTGCTTTGAGAGAATTCATCAGCTGCTGTTGCAGATTGGGGCACTGGCGCATTCGACACATCACTAGATGGGATAACTAGGATGCTGATAGCTAGCCTGATCAAATTAGATCATTATAGAACAAACGATTTACGCTTGTTTGAGGTCTCCCCGTTGGGGGGATGATTTAGATTCTGTAGTTAGTTTAAGTACTTTTTCTGTCACCAAAAAAACAATACAACTTAATTCCCTTCCCGACATTTTTTTGGCTCCGCCCCTGCTGCTCTCATATGATGCAATAAATATGTTAAGTTGACAAATTTTAGTGAAAATTGTCAACAACAATAATGCTACAGCAACTGCTTCAGCAGTAGACCGATTGCCGCTTCCCCATTACAGCATGCAGATTGCAGACTCTATTAATGTCTTTAGTCGACCGATTGCCTCTTCCCCCATTACAGCATGCAGATTGCAGACTCTATTAATGTCTTTTGCACAGTTCAAGACCAATGCTGGAAAAAAATTGCAGCACCCCAACAGATACCAAACTTCTATGGCCACCACAGGAAATATCCTGAAGGCCTATCCAGGTAAGGTTCGAAGCCTGCAAGCGTTTATACACCAAAACTTCAATTTAGAAAGATTATCTGGTCAGGTTTCATCCCCTGCAATTTAGATAGATTATGCTTCATCCCAATTTGAACAAACTAATCCACTTCAATTCAGAAAGATTATCTGATCAGGTTTCATCCAATTTGAACAAATTATTGGAAAGATTGAATAAATGGAACCATCTTGAAGACAAGAAAAGCTGCTCTGACCATCATACCCCATGGGTTTCAAGCTCAGAGAGACCGTACGTAAATTCAGCAAAACCCGATTGTCGTGTTAGCTGAATTAAGCAACCGTATATCTTTTCAGATTCAGGGTGAGACTTATCTCTAACAATGAACTCATAAACAGTGCCGTTGACCTCAATTGAGCTACAACCAGGGATCTTCTCTACTCCTCTCTCTCTCATCATCTTCCTAACTTTTCCTGCTTCCTCCCACATATTTGCATCACCATACATATTGGCAAGCAGTACATAAATCCCACTATCATGAGGGTCCAGTTCTAGAAGTTTTAAAGCAGCTCTTTCTCCCATCTCAAAATTTCCATGCATTCGACACGCAAAGAACAATGCTCCCCACACGACTGCATCAGGCTCAACTGCCATGCTCTTGACAAGCTCTTCAGCTTCATCTAAAAGCCCAGCCCTACCAAGAAGGTCCACCATACACGAATAGTGCTTAAGCTGAGGGGACAGACTGAACTTGGACGTCATCTGGGTGAAATATTTACGACCTTCCTCCACCAACCCACCATGAGAACAAGCTGACAAAACCCCAAGAAAGGTCACCTCATCTGGCCTTAACCCAACTTTAACCATCTCTGAGAAATAAGATAGGGCATCATGTGCATTTCCATGAAGAGCCAAACCTCCAATTATTGATGTCCAAGTCAAAGAATTTCTAGATGGCATTTCATGGAAAACCTGAAGAGCCTTTGTGATGTTCCCACACTTAGCATACATGTCAATTAAAGCAGTCCCCAACACAACATTTAAATGAAGTTTGTGTTTTTCAATATAATGATGAATCCAAATTCCGACATCAAGGGCTCCAAGTTGAGAGCATGCAGATAAACAAGAAACCATGGTGACCTCATCAGGATCTATACCAGCATCCTGCATTTCATGAAACAAAGTAAAAGCTTCCTTACTACATTTGGCTTGAACACAACCCCCGATTATTGCATTCCATGGTACAACATCCTTCTCAGGCATCTCATCAAAAAGCTTCCGAGCAGCATCCAAAAGCCCCAATCTAGTATATCCAACAATCATTGTAGTACAAGAAACAATTGTTTTCTTCTCCATGTCATCAAATATCCTTTGTGCGCTCTCAAGATTCCCACACTTAACGTACATGTCCATGAGTGCATTAGACAATGGAATTGTTAAATTCAATCCATGATCTTCAATATACTTATGAAAATCTCTCCCGAGTTTCAAATCTTCCAACTGTGCACAAGAAGAAACTATCCCAATCATTGTTACCGCATCCGGCTCAACTCCCTCCTCTTGCATTTTCCTATAAAGTCCTATAGCTTCCTTCGCTCTCCCACTCCTAATATAGCCATTAATCAAAGAATTCCAAGAAACCAAATCTCTCACACAACTTTCATCAAACACCTTACCTGCCAACTCTAATTCCCCGGATGAAACCAAAAAGTGAATCACCCCATTGTGAACGTACATATTGTTGCGGAAGCGACGATAATATTAATAACAATATTATCAGAAATATTTAGATAATTATTATGCCAACAATTATACTAAGAAAATTCCCAGTTAAATTGGAGGGGTCACAATGGTCCCGCTTAAAACCCAACAACTAGACAGAACTCACTTAGATATTTATAGCAATAATAACTAAATAAATATAACCAACATAAAGCTATTAAATAAAAGCAAACAAATAAGAAATAAAATACCAGAGTTTTAACGAGGTTCGGCCAATTTAGCTTACGTCCTCGGACACTACCAAATTAATATTTCCTCTAGAAATATTACAAAGGAGAAGATTTTGGGATGATACAACCAAAGGGGGAGGGGTTCTATATATAACAAACCAAACCCCCTCCATTTCTATCTTTTCCTAATGTGGGATATTGCCAATATTCAACAAATCTCCACCTTGGCGATATTCCACATCTTCGAACATCTTCTCATAACACAAACTTCAATAGTGTCTTCAAATTTTGCAACCAATCGCCTTCTTCCCTTTTGGTAGTTGTGCCAGCTTCCACATCTTGTTTTTCTCTAGAGATTGCATCTCCTCTTCCATTGCACCTAACCATCTATAATTCTCTAAACTCTGAATGGCTTCGGTGTAAGTGGATGGAATATTATCAACAACTGGAAGTGCATAAGCTACCATGTCAGTGAAACGAGCAGGTTTCTGAATTTCTCGTCTCTGCCTTCTGACTGCAATTGGCTCTGATTGCTGTTGAGGTTCTTGGGTAGAAACCTCTTCCTCATCTGACTCTGCATCTGCCAATGAAGAATCACTAGTGGTACCTTTTGCTGGAATTACCACACTCTGCTCAAACTCCACCTGCTGCGGAGTACACTCCACCTGCTGCGAAGTACTACTCACTCCTTCTGGATTTACCTTATTCAACATGGCAGATTCATGAAAGGTAACATCCCTACTGATTATCGTCTTCTTTGCCTCTAGACACCACAAACGATATCCCTTAACACCAGCATTGAAGCCCATGAATAGAGCCTTCTTTGCTCTTGGATCTAACTTTGATTCTTTCACATGATAATATGCAATAGAACCAAAAATGCGCAAGGTGTCATAATCAGTAGCAGGTTTTCCATACCATTTCTCCAAAGGAGTCTTGCCATTTATAGCAGATGATGGCAAATGATTGATGAGATGTTGAGCGTACGTCACAGCCTCAGTCCAAAACTTTCTATCTAATCCAGCATTAGATAACATACATCGAACTTTCTCCACAAGCGTTCGATTCATACGCTCTGCCACCCCATTCTGTTGCGGTGTTCCACCTACGGTGAAGTGCCTTACTATGCCACAATCTTGGCATATCTTCAGGAAAGGATCGCTTTTATATTCTCCACCGTTGTCTGATCGGAGAACCTTAATCTTCCTTCCTGTCTGATTTTCAACTTTAGTTTTCCACTTAAGGAAAACTTCAAGCACCTCATCTTTGTTCTTCATAGGAAACACCCAAACTCGTCTGGAAAAATCATCAATAAAGGTGACAAAATAACGTCTTCCTCCAAGTGATGGAGTCTTGGACGGTCCCCATACATCAGAATGCACATAATCCAGAATACCTTTAGTATTGTGAATCCCAGTGCCAAATTTCACCCTTCGTTGTTTTCCCAGAACACAATGCTCGCAAAATTCAAGTTTGCAAGTCTTTGTACCTTTCAATAATCCTTGCTTGGCTAGAGTTTGCAAGGATTTTTCACCAGCATGGCCCAAACGCATATGCCACAGCTGTGTTGCCTCAGCGTCCTTCTTGGTACTCGTAATTGCTGCTGCTGTTGTCCCGACCACTGTACTACCTTGGTAGTAATACAGATTGTTCTTTCTTATGCCTTTCAACATCACCAATGCTCCTGAAGTTGCTTTAAGAACTCCATCTCGTATTGTCACAACTAGGCCTTTAGATTCTAACGACCCCAAAGAGATGAGATTCTTCTTCAACTTTGGGACATATCGTACATCCCGCAAAATTCTAGTAGATCCATCATGACTCCTCAGTTTAATTGAACCTATCCCGGCTATTTTACATGTGTTATCATTACCCATGTAAACAACCCCTCCATCTAGTTTTTGAAATTCAAAAAACCATTCCCAAATGGGACACATATGATAGGAACAACCAGAATCCATGATCCACTCATCTGCATGTGATGTTGAAGATGTCATACTAAGAGAAAAGTCTGACTCTGCTTCACTATTGCATTCTGCAACATTTGCATCTTGCGGAGTCTTCCCTTTTTTCTTCAATTTTGGACAATCTTTCTTCCAATGTCCTTTTTCTTTGCAAAAGGAACATTCATCTTTGGCAACAGCTCGACCTTTGGACTTTCTACTCTTCCCCTTAGACTGACTTTGCTGACGACCTCTTGTTACCAATGCTTCCACTGCTGCTTCACCTGAACCTTTCAACTTATCCTTTCGGCGTAGTTCATAGCTATACAATGCAGCAGTTACTTCATTGAAAGTTACTTCCGATTTTCCATGAAGTAGAGTAGTTTCAAGGTACTCAAACTCCTCAGGAAGCGATCCCAACAACATTAACGCCAAGTCTTCGTCTTCAAAAGTCACATCCAAATTCAACAAATCAGCCACCAGCTGATTAAAATTGGTAATGTGCTCGTTCATCGTGGTACCAGGAACATAACTGAAACGAAACAGTCTTTTCTTCATATGTAACTTATTTTGACTGTTCTTCTTCAGAAATTTCTCCTCCAATGCTTTCCACAATTTACTTGCAGAAGTCTCTTTACTGAATGCATACTTCTGCTCTCTGGAAAGACATGATCGAATTGTACCACATGCCAATCGGTTGATGGTCTTCCATTCTTTATCATCAACCCCTTCTGGTTTTTCTTCCTCAATGGCAATATCTAGACCCTGTTGAAAGAGGGCATCTAGAAGCTCACTTTGCCACATGCCGAAATGACCTGTTCCATCAAAAATTTCCACTACAAATCTCGTATTTGCAGTTCCAATCCTCGGCAAAATGTACGAAGTGGAAGTTGTTGATATGGATGGTTTTTCTTCTGTCATTTTTGCCATAGCTTCTACTTAATAGCCACCAAATGCAGAATACCCACAAGCTTTAGGAAATGTTTCTGATGTGTAAGATCAGACTAAGCTGCAAACACAGAGCATACTACAAAACCTTGGCTCGGATACCAATTGTTGCGGAAGCGACGATAATATTAATAACAATATTATCAGAAATATTTAGATAATTATTATGCCAACAATTATACTAAGAAAATTCCCAGTTAAATTGGAGGGGTCACAATGGTCCCGCTTAAAACCCAACAACTAGACAGAACTCACTTAGATATTTATAGCAATAATAACTAAATAAATATAACCAACATAAAGCTATTAAATAAAAGCAAACAAATAAGAAATAAAATACCAGAGTTTTAACGAGGTTCGGCCAATTTAGCTTACGTCCTCGGACACTACCAAATTAATATTTCCTCTAGAAATATTACAAAGGAGAAGATTTTGGGATGATACAACCAAAGGGGGAGGGGTTCTATATATAACAAACCAAACCCCCTCCATTTCTATCTTTTCCTAATGTGGGATATTGCCAATATTCAACACATATCTGCATCAAAACCCAATTTCAAAACATGACCAAGGATTTCAAAACCCAAATATTTCAACATTAAAAAGGCGCATACTTTCAGCAAAGAAGGGTAAGTATAATTATCCGGCCTGATACACCCATTATTTCTAAGCATTCGCTTATAAACAAAAATGGCTTCTATGGGGTTCTCACTCTCTGCACAGCCTCTAATTGTAACATTCCATGAAAAAGCATTTGGGTTTTGCAAATTGTACAAAATTTTAAAGCAATGATCAAGATTTTTGTGTTCTGACAAGGCGCAAAAGGCTATAAGGCGGCTGTAAAAGAACCAATCTGACATTAAGCCTTTGATGGTCATTTGGGCTTGGATTTCCTTCAGCTGGGGCAAGCATTTGCATTCCTCTAGTATTGAGAGGAGTGGGTTATGGAGAAACAATGCTTGTGCCTTCTTCCAGTTGGTGGGGGACCTTTTTACTTTGAGAGGAGGAAGCGAACGACTGTGAAGTGAGTAAGAAGAGGAAGAAAGAAGATAAGGGCTTAAGAGAGATTTCGAAATTAAACGTAGAGAACTGAGATTTGATGATATAACATAGAGAAGGGTCATTAGATTTTTTTTCCTATAGCTGTTCAGAGGTTCACCGTTTGTTTATTTTTAGACAATGGAAAGGGGACGAGGACTGCTTTCGATGTGTACTGGCTTTGGCCAGAGGGGGTACCGGCGGATGAGGATCCCGACGGGCGTTCAAGGAGTTCTCCGCGAAAACAGATCAGAAGGAATGAAAGAGAAGGAGGAAAGAATTGACCGGTGCTGACGTGAAAAAGAAAAAAAGAGGGGAAATTTCAACCCTGGTCCCTTAACCTTTCTAAGATAAATTGCACTTTTAATTCTTGTAGTTTTGAGGTTTTTTTAAACTTTTATTTGTTTGCATATTAGTACAGCGGGTTGGATGGCATGCACGGACATTTCGACACAGATAGCTTGATGCATTTTGGCGACCCTAAGCAGCTCCTCTCGTCGATCAAACGTTAGAATCATCCAAAATTATTGCCTTCAAGGTTGCTGCAATTTCTACAAGTTTGCTGTTGTTTCGACCTTCAGTCTACGCCCTTCTCCTTCAATCCTACTGATTCAGATTATCATTGGTTACCTCTAACTTGCTGCTAGTTTTAGCCTTTTACTATTTGCTGCTATTTGATTTCATCTTTGCTTATTGCGCTTCTTGCAAATCTGCTTCAATTGATCTAATAAAAAGTCTGAAATGAGATAACTTGATTAGGAAACTCATTGTTACTCGTAAAATCCATCCAGAGGCATAAGAAAAATAGATGGCAAATATTTCTGTTCTCACACTCACAAGCGAGTACATCCCACGGACTATTAACACCCTGGATGGTTGTCTATACATGCTTATATATGAATGCCTATATGAATCTCAAAAAGGGAACCCATGAAGGGTTCCCACATATGGTTATACCTCTTTGCATGTTGGTATATGTATATTGTACATTGTTAGACAAAAGGAGCCCACGAAGGTTTCTTGCGGATGGTTATATCCCCTTTGCATGTTTGTATATTAGTATAATGAATATTGTGGGATAAAAAGAGCCTGTGAAGGATTCTCATGGGTGGTTATACCCCTTTGTATGTTTGTATATTTGTATAATGATTATTGTGAGACAAAGAGAGCCCACGAGGGGATCTTGCAGGTGGTTATATCCCCCGGCATGTATGTATGTTCATATAGTGTTTTTTGTTAGAAAGGGAACCCACGAAGGACTTCCGCAGGTAGTCACCTCCACTTTTTATATGTATGTCATATGTATAAATTCTACATATTATATTTGTAACTCCACTTTCATCACTTAAATCCAAGTCGAGTAGACTTGGCCAATGGTTGTGATTCGATGCGGGAGGACCTTACTCTCCATGTAATTCCGGGCTACAAGAGCCAACGGTAGTGCGATCGACCTATGATTTTCTCATAAGTCTCTCCTATGTGTCTGGGAGCAGGATCTATCATAAGCCTTCCGCTTCGAATGGATGCAGCACCACCATGTTTTTCATAAGCCTCCCCTTATGAATTTGGGAACAGGGCCATCTTTTTACTTATTGAATAAGCCTCCCCCACGTGTCTAGGAGAAATGTCACTTTATTGGTTTCCATAAGTCTCCTCCTATGCATCAGAAAGCGGGGTCACTTTATTACTTTCCATAAATCTCCTCCTATACGTTTGGGAGTAAGGTCACTTTATTACTTACCAAGTTGCATACCCGTCATTATTGTGTTTACTGGTTGGGTCACCATACTCATTAACAACCTAGTTGAGTCACCTTACTTGTCAACAACGTAACTGGGTCGCCACACCCATCATAATTGTGTTTACTGGTCAGGTCGTCACATCCGTCAACAACCTAGTTAGGTTGCTATACTCGTCAACAACCTGGTCAGGTTGCCATACTCGTCATCCTTTTGTAAACACTTATTCAATGCTACTTGTCAATAACTAAGGTCAAAATCTACATTCGCCACCATTATTTATAACAATGAATAATCCCCTACTTACATTTTAATAGACATTATGCATGTCTTATGTAATGGATAATATGCATTTCTTACATTCTATCTTACCAATGAGTATGCATTTCAAACATACAGTCCACATTTCTTACATTGATATTTCTAATGAACAATATGCATTGCTTACCTTTTACATCACCAATGAATGCTTTACACTTCTTCCATTTTATATCGTCAATAGACGGTCTATACTTCTTACATTTTATATCACCAATGAATGATTTACACTTCTTCCATTTTGTATCGTCAACGGACAGTCTACACTTCTTGCATTTTATATCATCAATGAACAGTTTTGCACTGCTTAAGTTATATATCATCAATGGATAGTACACATTTCTTACACAAACGACAAGACTTGTAATAAGAGAACAAAATTCTGCTATGCTAGGATACACTTGTAAAACGGCAAAGAATAGGATGAATAAGAAACATAAGGAACTATGAACCACTAACAAAAAGGGTGGGATAAAATAAACAGCAAACGGGCTTTTTGGGGTTGGGGATAGAAGGACTTGAACCCTCACGATTTTTAAAGTCGACGGATACCCTCTTACTATAAATTTCATTGTTGTTGGTATTGATATTGACATGTAGAACGGGACTCTATCTTTATTTTTGTCCGATTAATCAGTTTTTTAAAAGATTTATCAGACTATGGAGTGAATGATTTGATTAATGACTATTCTATTTGATTCTTTCTTCAACTTGGAATCGATTCACAATAATTCTTTTTATTTTTCATATTTTCATATAAATATAAATTGATTTTGCATATAATATAATAGAAATAAAAAAAAGTACGGGTTAAGTTCGTCTTTTTTGAGATAGTTTTTCATTAGTATACCTATAAAAAAATAGGTCCAACAGATAGTTTGAACCACTTTTATTTTACATGTCCAATTACCGCATCTACAATATACATACAACACCTCTCCATTGTATAAATTCAGATCCTCTAATTGACAATTGCACCACTTGGGTATATGTTATACATGCTTGAATTATCGAGCCAATGGGCATACCATCCGTTAAATCACAAAGCAAAATTTATATGAACCAACTACGAACAAAAATATTCGCCAATTCATTAGTAAGGGTACAAATTAATTTCAATAGTCTAACAATGCATCGTATATTTCTGGGATATCCAACCAATAAATTGTATCTTCCACCCGTTACTTGCAACAACCACCACTCGCGGGAGTAATTTGCAGATTGTCTTGAGGCACAATCACTTTATAACCTACTTTTATACTGAAGGGCCTATTGTTATATCCCTACCACAATTTGGACCCGGTTGGGTCTTCCATTGTGCCCTCATCCCTCCTATAAATACCTCAAAATATCACTAAAGCTTTGTTTCTCATTAATTTTCAAAAGTATTGTTGGAGTAATAAGCAATGCTAAACAAATTATTTTTAAACTCAAAAGCGATTTTCAAAAGCAAAAGCAGTTTTTTCTAGTTTTTTTTTCCAAAAGTAAAAAAAATGGCATCTTTAACCTTTATTTATACTCTAATATATTTTATGCATATAATTATTTTTCTATTGACATTTATTTCAAATATATAAAATTATATATTCAAATTAAATTTTACAAGTAATTTATATTAATTACTTACAAATATTTAAATTTTATATTTCATATATTAAAATATTACTAATGAGCTACAATAATTTTTTTATATTTTTACTAAAATATCATAATATTAACGAATTTGAATATTATTTAAATACATATTTTATACTTCACAACATCATGTCTAAAATGCACATTTTATTTCTCAAAAATACTTTTTGACAATAATACTAAACGCTTAAATTTTAAATCAAGTTTTTTAAAATCACTATTCATATAAATTATTAAAATTTTAATATAATGAAATAGTATAAAATATTGCCGTTTTACTTCTTACTGATATATTCCTGCACTAACAACAATACCAATATTAATCGAGTTAAGACTAAATAATAACCAAAACATAATTTAAATCATACATAATTCACTAAATTTTAGTTTAAAAATTCAGTAGTTATAATATTTTTATATTTTCTCTTAATATATATTATAATGGAGGATAATGACATTGAAATCGAAATAGATAAATGAAGATAAGCAAGATTTAAATAAATATTTATATTTATATTATTAAAATGTTAAAAAAGTAAAAGCTAAATTTAGATAATTTCTTGATTTAAAAATCTCTCTAATTAACACCCATGCATTCTTAATATTTGGTACAAACTATTTAGCCCCTCAAAGTATTGGAAAAATTATTATTTAGCCCCCTTAAAATTTTGTAATTCAATCTCAATCCTTTAATACCAAACTCCTTGCTTCTTTTACGAGTGCACCTAAAAGATAATGTTAATTAGACCTGATCACGAGTCGGTTTGGGTTTGGATCTAGTCGATATTGAATTTTAGGGTCACTTTCTAAGCTTGAAATTTTGCTCAAGCTTGATCCATATTAAAAATACTGAAGGAAGCTTGACTCGGCCCGACTGTTTTTAGATTATTTTTTTATATAAAAACAAATTTAAAAAATATAATACATCAAATACACTAAAAATATTAAAATAAATATTCTCTAAAAAATTAAAAATACAAAAAAAAATATAAGCATATGATAAAATTCTACCAGAGACTTGACCCATTTAGAAAAACGGGTCTTATTTTTTTATCTAATCTCATTTTTCAAGTTTATATTTTACTCAAACACTTCTACTTTTCAAATAAACCTTTGGGTCTAAGCGAATACCCGTCCTATAATCAAGCCCAATGCTAACAAAATTTTTTTATTAAAAATTGAAAAAAATAATTTAAACATTTTAAATTCCAAAAAATATTTTGAAGGAAAAAGAAAATGTGTGAATCATATGATTAATGAAATTTGTTGACTGTTTTCCAATTTCATTATCAACACTTTCCACTTTCAAAAACCAAAGAGAAAGCTACATTTGTCCTTCACCCACAAATTTTTTTTTTTCATTGGTCTAAAATTTAATAATAATATTATTAAATAAATAAAATGATTAAAAAAGAAGCTGAATTGACCACGTCAGCCACTTTTATTATGATCCACAAATTTTGGCTGTGAAATGTGTCAAATTCATGCACCTAATATTCAACTCCATCCTAAACACAATCCCATCAATCAAAATTAACCATTTTTATGTCCATTTATAACACATTTTTTATTTTTTATTTTTATGTCAATTTTTGGTTTTACTATCTCTAAGATATTTAAATTTAAGATTTAGTCCTTATATTTTAATTTGGATTAAATTGATAATGTTTGATTTTTCTTAAAAATATTCATTTAAACTCATTATATTGATATATTCGAGAAGGGTGTTTTTAAGAAAAAGTTCACATTGATATTTTAATCTACATAGTTAATTATTTGGATTATTGATATTATTAAAATAGAATGATCATTGTATGTCAAACTAAAGTGTTTGGACTAAATCTGGTATGGTAGAAAGGACCGAAATCATAATTTAACCTCGTTTTTTTATTTGGAAATTGTTTGTTTAATTTGGTATAAATTGATTATTTACTTTTATATTGTGATTAAATAGTTAAAATAATTAAGCAAAGTTTGCAATTAACTATTTGGTGGTATTATAAAAATAAAATAATTAAATTATATCAAATTAAAATCCATAGATAAAAACTCAAATTTGAATAAAATAAAGGGACCAAAATCATAATTTAACAAAAATTGACTGATGTTATTATCCCAAAATTTTAATTTTCATTATATTAAATATTTTTTTACATATTTTAAAACCATTTTTTTTAACAATCTCATTATAAATTTTGATCATATCTGTTTTTTTTTTACACAGTAACTAGAATTAGCCGTAGCCCCTCCCATAAATAGGAAGATAATGCACCTCAACGCACTCCAACTTATACCCTTATTTGATAAATAAATAATAATAAAAAACATAACCAAAACAATTTTTTAAAAAAAATATTATGATTAAATCAATTCACATGAGTAAATTACATACATATACATATACAAGTAGTAGTAGAAAGGTACAGAAGACAACCAACAAGCAACACAAGTTGCTGCAAACAGTAAGGCAGCAAGGCAAAGCCCTTTAGCACCCCATAATATTATCTTCTTTATTAGCTACAACTTTTTCCTTCTGTCTCTCTCCTCTTATCTAAAGCCAATGTATTTTTAAAGGCTGAAACTTTGGGAACCTTTTTTTAAAGGCTGAAACTTTGTACACCTCGTCCCAAAAACCACTTAGCATCAGCCTCCAATGGCCAGTTGGGTTGTATCAGAATGTAGTTTAAGACCCTTCACTGCCGTTAAAATCCACCACAAACCTAGACCTTCATTACCTTCAAACACCATTAATGCTTTCAAGTTCAAACCTTTACCGTGTTCTTCATTCAAGGTCCCAACTTTATGGTCTAAAGGTAGAAACTTAGGGGGGTTGGGGTTGTTGAATGTGAGTGCTCCATTGAAAGTGACAATAACTAGTGAAGAAGATAAAGGTAAAGAAGAGAGCGCCATTGATGGGGTTAATAATGGTGAGTTTGACCCTGGTGCAGCACCTCCTTTTAAGTTGTCTGATATTAAAGCTGCAATACCAAAACATTGTTGGGTTAAAGATCCATGGAGATCTATGAGTTATGTTGTGAGAGATGTTGTTGTTGTGTTTGGATTGGCTGCTGTTGCTGCTTATTTCAATAACTGGTTTGTTTGGCCACTTTATTGGATTGCTCAAGGAACCATGTTTTGGGCACTTTTTGTTCTTGGTCATGACTGGTAAATAATAATCACCCTGTTTTGCTTGTCTTCTTCTGTTTGTCACTTCTGGAGCATAAAAACATTGAATTTGGACATTGACATTGGTCTTGTTCTTCTTTTTTTTTTTTTGCAGTGGACATGGTAGTTTTTCCAATAATCCAGCTTTGAATAGTGTTGCAGGTCATCTTCTTCATTCTTCAATCCTTGTTCCATACCATGGATGGTTAGTTCTCTGAACTTTTTCTTTTGGTTAAATTCTCTATTAGTCCCTCTACTTTACAGAAATTATTAATTTGGTCATTTTTAATCCTTGTAATTTCAGTCTGCACTGCTATTTTCAAAATTCAATGCAGTTATACGTGTAATGCTTTTTCAGCATGTTATTTCAACATATTATTTACTAAAAATCCGGTTAATAGATTAACGACTATCATCTACTTCAAGCTTGAAATTTCAAAATTCAAAATCTGTAAAGACTTAGAATGATCCAATTAGAGAATATGAACTAAATCTACAACTGTACACAGTACAAGACTATTAATTGAATTTAACCAATAAGGATTAAAATTAGTCAAATTAAAGTATAAGGACTAAATCCACAACTTTTACAAAGTACAAGGAATTATAGCAGAATTTAACATTTACTTTTATATCCAATTACCAACTTCTTTCAACAATTTTGATCATATATGCAGGAGAATTAGCCATAGAACTCATCACCAGAATCACGGGCATGTCGAAAATGACGAGTCATGGCATCCGGTAACGTCCGCCGCCACAACCCTTTCTTACATGTAAATTTTCATTACAAGTGAGTAATTTCTTTACCTTTTATGGCAGTTGTCTGAGAAAATTTACAAGAGTTTGGACAATGCAACAAGATTATTGAGGTTCACCCTGCCTTTCCCTATGCTTGCTTATCCTATCTATCTGGTAAGCCATAGATGTTGGATTCGGTTTACGAATCGAATGATATTTATATTGACTCATGTTGTTTACGGTCAACAGTGGAGTCGAAGTCCCGGAAAAAAGGGTTCACATTTCCATCCAGACAGTGATTTATTTGTCCCAAATGAAAGGAAAGATATAATCACCTCAACTGCTTGTTGGACAGCAATGGTTGGCTTGCTTGCATATTTGTCGTTTACAATGGGACCAATGCCATTGCTTAAACTCTACGGCATCCCTTATGCAGTACATGCTTCAGTTCCTACATATATTTCTTCAAAACAATTTCGGTAAAAGTACTACGAAGGCCTTTAGACTAGAAACCGAATTGCATTTTACCCCCTCTATTTAAAATAAGCAAACTGGTCCTTCTACGTTAGTTTTTAACAATAAAAATGAACGAAATTTTTAACAGAAAGGCCAAGTTTGCTCTTTAATCTAACATACAGGGACCAATTTGCCCATTTTTTGAGTGAATGGAGTAAAATGCAATCTAACTCTCAGTACAGTGGTCTTAATGGTACTTTTACCAAAAAAATTCATATTTCTGGTCTGATATAATGGACTCACATATAAAATGGCAGATATTTGTGATGTGGTTGGATTTGGTGACATACCTACATCACCATGGTCATGACGAGAAGCTTCCATGGTATCGAGGAAAGGTTCGGGATAATGTTTATTCTTCTTCACCAAGAAACCATCCATGTTATGTATGGTATAACAATTGAAACTTCTCTGTGTTTTACTAACCAGGAGTGGAGTTACCTGAGAGGAGGGCTTACGACGCTTGATCGGGATTATGGATGGATTAACAACATCCACCACGATATTGGAACTCATGTTATACATCATCTCTTCCCTCAAATCCCACATTATCACTTGATTGAAGCTGTGAGTATCATCATCATCATCATCATCTTATTTTCCTGCATCAGTTATGTTTTAGGTTTTCCACATACTAAAGAAAATGGTACATGAATTACAGACCGAAGCAGCGAAGCCAGTGCTCGGGAAATACTACAGGGAGCCAAAGAAATCCGGGCCTTTACCATTTTATTTACTTGGGATACTCATAAAAAGCATGAGAAAGGATCATTATGTGAGTGACATTGGTGATGTTGTGTACTATCAAACAGATCCTCAACTATATGGAACTAACAAATCAGATTGAAGCACTGAAGTTTCTTTTTATTCTCTGGCTAAAACCTCGATTCAGATATGTAATACATCACATTGAGTGGTCGACACTCGACTTTATTCTTTCTCTCCCAATTGATGTGTATGATGAGATGATAATACCAAAAACCTGCAATTTCAGTTGCAGAATCTCCGTGTGTGTGGTGCACAATTAGCATTATAGGTTCTGTGGATAAAACAGATCATTATAGCCACAAAAAGTGAATGTGTGTTTGATAAGTGGTCATATATGGTGACAAAACATGTAGCTTTCATAGTTTTTAAACCAAACAAAGATCATGTGCATGTCAAAATTTGGAAAATGACAATACCAAACAAAGATAATGAGCATGTCCTAAGGTGGAAAATGACCATTAAGGAAAGGTATAAACATTTGCCATTCATTAATCTTTGCAGGTTATGTGTCACAAGCTGTCTGAAAACTATTACAAATCAAGGGTAAAAAATGAAAATGACTAGAGTAGAAGTATCATAAAGGTTATTATACTAGAAGTTGGATTGCATTTTATCAGCAAAGTAGCCATTGTACACTAGATCAAAAAACAAGCTGATTCTTTTGTTAAAAATTTCAACTATTTCTACCATTAAAAATTAATCATCGTATGTCAGAATGAGTGTAACTGCTTTAATAATAGAAAAGATTAGTCTGCTCTTTGATTTAACGTATAAGGATTACTTTGTCCATTTTTTAAGTAGAAGGGGCAGAATGCAATCTGATTCTTAGTACAAGGGCCTCCACAGTTCCTTTACCAAAAAGACTAGTATTTTTTATACTTGTGGTTCAAGGTACATAAATTACAAAACAAATGTACCTGATGTAACAAATCAATGGATGGATAATCTCTGATTCCTATATAGATCAATATGGTGCAGAGCGGACCCCTTTCATGAAAGAATAAATCTGTGATCGATCTTTCCGAATACCATGCAGGGCGCAAATACCGCTGCTTACATCAACTCCATGCGGTTTGAGAGTATTAATGGCCTCACAAACATTATTAGGGTTGATTCCCCCTGCCAAAAGCCAGCCATGTTTACTTGTGATTGAAGGTAACTTGAACTGAGCCCAATTAAATCCTTTGCCACTGCAAAACATATATCAGAATATAAATTTAGTGTTTAAAATTAAATTTGAATGATGAAAAAGGCACATGCATCGAAATTTTCCTTTTCTCAAACAATGGAACTCACTGATTAAGTTAAGTGAAGAAAAGGTTACTGACCTGCCACCTTTAGCACTATCCACAAGAACCCAGTCTACTAAAGAACAGTCTTCATCGGAAATCTGGTTTTGAAGGTCTCCGTCTTCATTTGCATGAAGAACATATATAATTCTGTTTTCTTGAACCAACTTCGGGAATGCTGCTCGAGAAAGATCTCCATGAAGCTATATATGATGGAAATGACATTAAGTTATTTATTGTGCTACAAGAAAGGTAATCGAGATTGAATAAGTATATATACCTGCACGAATTCAAGGTCTGATGCATCTGAAGCTCTTAAAATTGTGTCTAAATCATCATCCACAAAGACTCCAACAGGCTCAGCCCTGTATTCCCTTGCAACTTTTGAAATTTCCTTTGCAACTGAAAGCGAAATGGAGCGTTTGGACTTGGGCCAAAGGATCATCCCAATGAAATTGGCACCGGCTTCTGCTGCCAAAGCAGCATCTCTAGCTGATGTGATACCACACATTTTGACCAAAGGATGATTCTTTTCATCCCCCTTGATCAAAGAAAAGTCTTGGTCTGGTTGTGCAATATTGCATCTGACTATATTCTTCAATTTTCCTCCTTTTCGGCCTGCTAATACAAACACTCGTGAGGAAATTTGGCATTAAAGATTCAAAAAAATCATTTGAAATCAGAAGTTACCAGTGATTTGACTTGACTGAAAGTTCAAAACTTTTGACTGGAATTGACTTCCTGCAGTTAAACCTGTGTCAACAATGAATACAACACGAAAAAACAGTGCCTTCCAACAGAAATGCATAATAAAAGGGACAAAAGTATCACAAAATTCATCAAAGTAGAAAAGTTTACTCAAAATTCATCAAACCCGGAAATAATAAGACATTTGTATCATTTAAGTAGGGAGGGTCAGACAAATTCCCCAAGACTACAAAGTCCATAACAAAACATACAAAAAATAAAGAACTTCACATGCCTGTGGTATCTGACTAGTGCGCCTAAGCACATTTCCCTTGTCGAAAAAATTTTCAGTTCAATCCTTTTTTTTTTTCTTTCCACTCGGACCAGAAGGACTAAATCTCCAAATACAAATCTTACCAAGCAAATAAAAAACTCGTGCTGGAAAAAGAAAACAACTGGTTTATATATATCCAGTATTACTGTAACTGAAAGCTAAAAAAAAGCATGTTCCCACTTTCTCATGTCAGTCCCCCCCTCCCCACTTTCTCATGTCAGTCCCCCCCCCCCACTTTCTCAACTAGTACACTCCCTCCTCATTGTGAAAGAATGGGTCAAAACTGAACTAATGAGCCTCGAGTCCAAAACAAAAAACTGAAACTAAGCAGGTCCAAATCTTCATTTTCATCATACGCTTTAATTTTCCTTCGAGAATAAACCCATAATGGTGGAGACGCATCACACTCAGCTAGTGCACCTAGGCATGCTTTATTAAAGGTGATAGGTACAGAAAAAAAACTGGCCTGATTGTAGACAGATTAGACACACGTGCATAAACTCACACAAGTACATATTGCTCTTTCCTTCACTTAGGCTAGAGTTCTTTCTGTGCTTGAGGCAATATATGGGTTCTAGAACCTAGTGTGCGCCATGTGCACTTGACAACATTGCATCAAAGTAGAAAGTTCTACTCAAAATTCATCAAACCCAGAAATAATAACACATTTGAATTGGTCCCACATACAGCAAAATGTAGATTAATCATTTAGATAGGGAGGGTCAGACAAACTCCCCAAGACTATAAAGTCTATAATCAAACATACTAAAGAACTTCACATGCAGTGCTGTCAAGGCATGCGCCTATGTGCGCTTCATGAGGCACCTGCCTACTGCACCTAGGCATGTTTTTTTTGTAAGGTGATAGGAATAAATCGAGCTCAACTTATTGAAGTTCCCTTTAATTTCCTTTTTCACTTTCTTTCGTTCGACATACATGAAGAGTATCAAACTCCATACTTCTCAATATTCGAGTATTCAATTATCGACATGGACCATAAGGAAATCATGCATTAATCAATAAAAAGAAAATTGCATGCAAGGGAGGATCCTTATGGGGGCCACACACACACACATACATACACACATACTTAAACACACATTTACACATTGTTTGTTTTGTAGATAGACTAGGCACATTTACATGTTGTTTGCACCTGAGGCAATATAAGGGTTCTAGCACCTAATGAGCACCATGCACCCTTGACAACATTGCATCAAAGTAGAAACTTTTACTCAAAATTCATCAAACCCAGATACAGAGAGCCAAACAAATTCCCCAACACTATAAAGTCTTAAACAAAAACATACAAAAGAAGAACTTCACATCAAAATAAACAAAAACCCACTCAAAATTCATTAAACCCAGAAATATTAACAAACAAGTTATCTACACTAATCAAACAAGATAGTAAACACAGTGAGTAAGGAGGGAAAAAGCTGAAACCTGAAAGCATTATATCCTCTTGCTGTTGTCTCGTTGGGGGCTCTTTGTTTGAAACTGGCTTATGTGAAATTGAAACAAAGAAACAAAATTTGTAAAAAGACAAGTTAAATAAGCAAAAAAAAAAAATCAGATTGTCAATTATGTGTTTGTAAAAATGCCAAGGTGACAATATGCAATGAATTTTGTCTTCCAATATGGGAAGAAGAGAAGGTTGTTTTAAGCGGGCTTGGTGGCCATTTTTAGACCCATAAAGCCCATGTTTCTAAGCATTTAAATGGCTCATAAATCTTTCATTAAATGGGCATAAGTAACCCAATAAAGCCTGAATATTGGGGTTTGGGTCCAACACTCAGTGGTTTTAATAGAAAATGTAATTTCAAGTATAAATAATCGAGTTTGAAGTTAAATATTTAAATTGAGACGAGTTAAATTGAGTAAGTTAAAACAATTTAAATTTTACTTCAAATTAAACTTAAATTTTAAAAATAAAAAATTAGAGTTCAATTTGATTCAACTTGAAAATTATTTAAAATTTTCTAAATTGAAAAGTAATTCATTAAAATTATGTTTTAATATGCCAATGAAGTCGTGGCATTTTCGGTTAAGACAAAAGCCCTATCTAGATTTAAATTTCATCATGCATAATTGCAGTGTGAGACAATATGTTATATTAATGATAGAACAGTTATAGTAATTGTTTGCTCCGTCATGTCATGTATGCCACATAAAAGTATTATTTTATCCTTTTACATAATTATTAAACGATTAAATTTGTGTTATAGAAAAAAAAAACCTTCTAATTCTCTTTACCTTTTTCCCCTTAAATATATTTCTCGAAAATTCCAAATCAAGAATATTAGAAATATTATTCGAAGAATTGTATTTATATATTTGCTTAGCTTTTATATTGAAATATTAAAAATAACTAGTAAAAATCAAACCAAGCCCAAGCAGAGTGAAGCAAAGACGGATTCATGGTAGAGCACAGAAAAGATGGGAAGTAGCGATGGTAGATTAGGCAATATCCATCCCTACCCTACTCTATTTTTTTCTCAACAACCCAAAGATCAAGTATAAGTGCCCAAATACGACCCTCTTTATCACTCTTCATGCTCTTAACTTTCATCACTCTCTTGAGCTCATCTTATTTCATTCCATCGATGACACTTTTAGTTAACGTAAATATTTAAAGGCATCTCAAAACTTACATCTAAACCTAATTCGTTTATCGTGCAAGTCATCTCCTAACTCGATCCATAACCAACTATTCTTGACCATTAAAATAATATTTTACATCAATAAAAGAAAGATACTACCAATATTGCTTAATGGTATAAAAGAATTAGAACCACCTTTAATAATAATAAAAAAGTAACCACAAATCTAAAAAGCCTCACTCACACGCCTTCCTTGCTTTTATTTGCTTTTTTTTTTTCTTTTTAACTACCCAAGTGATTAATTACGCTTCAGTCACTTAATTTTAAAAAATTATAAAATAATCATTAAACTATTTAAAAAATATATTTAAGTTATTGATCAGCTAGCGAGATCCAAATGACGAATCAACAATCAGTACGGTGAATTAGTACTCATCAATAAGTAGAATAATATATCTTAAATCTAAGTTGATCTTTCATGAAAAAAAAACTAAATTGTAGAAAAGAAAGGGAATGAGAGCTTTCGATTTATATAAGCAATGTAAATAAATAAATAAAAAACATACAACAACAATTTTAACAACCCAATCAAGTGACCAAAACATAAAATTAATAATAATTTATTGATCTTGGATGTAGCTTACTTTTTTTTCCCTTTTGCTAAGATTTTTAAAACTGAACCGATGGTTGAATCGATTAAATCATCTATTCTCGATTTTTTAACTCAATTCTAAACGATTCACTCAGAATCTAATTTAACCCTTTATTTAAACCGATAAATCAATTAATTCTAAACTATTAACTCAAAATCTGATTCTAACCCTTTGTTTAACCATGTTTTTGATTTGATGGGTTTTTTTTTTTTTTTTTTGCATTGGCAACAAAGTGAAAATGGAGAAGTGGGAATCGCACCTTAAGACCGACCATTGTTTAGCTTTATTGATAAAGGCAATGGAAATTGCAAATTACATCAACACATACACTTCACCCTTTTTGTCTTTTCATGCTGTCCTTAAAAAAAAATCTACATTTATTTATTACATTTGAAATCTTTATTGAAAGAATAAATAAATAAATATTATAAACATTTGGTTGAGAATTAGTCTCGTGGGCGGCTCTCAACACAATGACTTATTCTATCCTTCTTGGAACAAAATATGGTTACCCCACACCCATTCTTCCTTTTTGAAAAAAAAAATGGTCAAATTTTGATTCTGGCAACTCTTTTATATTTAAATTTAGAATTTAGTCCTTTTATGAAGGACCGAATTAAATTAATTGTCTTATTATTAAATTTGATAATGTCTAAGGTAAGATCTTATTAGATTGGGATCTTTTTTAAATCAACGATTATGGTTAAAAGACATAAATGAAGAGTGTTAGAGTTGTGTGACCTAAATTCTTATTAAAATAAAATACAAGCGGCAAGATAGGGAGATCTACGAGGGTGAAGGCCAAGGGCCGAAGTGGAATCCGTATTGAAGTTTACTTCCTTTATTTGATGTTGATTGAAATAAGGTGTTTTAATATTATTGTATTACTTATATTTGACTTTGATTAGAATAAGTTTTTAAAACTATAAATAGATGTAATCGTCTCTCCTCTTGTATTATTCGAATTCGATATAGTGAACTTTCTTCTCCTCTGCCCGTTGGTTTTTTTCTTGAAAGAGTTTTCATGTAAATTTCTGTGTGTTCTATTTTATTTCTTTTCTTTATCATTGTCGACATTTTATTTTTACAAGGAGATTGTAGTTTGTTTCATCAAGTGATGTTAGAAACTCGATTTTGTGCTGGTGACCTAGATCATGTTAAACCGGTTATTGAATACATTGTTTTTCTTTGGAGATCGATTTCTCTCCTTCTTTAGTGTTGAAACCAATTGAATTTGATAAAACGTAAACTCTCATTTCTCAATGCAAATTCTACGTGGTATAATCAACGATGGGTTGATGTTTCTTTTTCTCCCTTTTTATTTCAATCGTTTATCTAAAAGGATCTCCTGAAATCTCACTATAAATTCTTTTTAATAATAAAAGGACCAAAATAATATATTTAATAATAAAATGACTAATTGGATCCCATCATTATAATAACAGAACCTACTAGATACTTTCACCTTGATTCAACATAATTCAATCTCTTCATCATTAATCGAAACAAGTAACGATTTTAACAATTTTGAGTAACTAATGACATTAAAAAAACAGAGATATACCACTACGTCAAATTACAAATTAAAGTATAAAAATAAAATATTAAATTTAAGCATAGTGTAGGGACCAAAATCAAATATTGACCTTTATTTTTCAATTTTTTAATCATACATTTGGTGGCTCCATTATTAAATCTTATCTTCAACAAATATCAGGTTTGAGCCTCCATAATAATATAAAAAATACTAGCAACTTGGTTGATGGGTATATAAGTTTTATAATACATTATACAGCCAACAATGGCATGGACATGGTCACCTTCAAATTTTCACAACTAGATCATATCTTATAATATTTCATTAATTCACTAATTAAATAAAGGTCTAATTTGGTTTTAGTCCTTTTACTATACTTAATTTGAAATTTAAACTCTTAATTTAATTTCACATAATTTGATACTTTATTTTATAGTACAATTAATAGGTCGAAATTAATATCACGGTTACTAATGTTAAAGTGATAACATTGATTTTGGCTGGCATGTAAATTTTTTTTTTTGATAGATAAGAGAAGGCATCATATTGTTTTAGTTCAATTTATTCTTATATGGGTATCGTCTAATTTATCTTCTAAAAGTAATTTTCTAATATGGAATGAGGGAACATCGATTCTAACTAAATTCACTTCACTTGGGGAACAAGTTCTTGCTAACCAATGGACAATCATGTTCCCTTCCCTGTTCACGAACTGGAATTTGACAGATGCAAACTGTCGAGGCATCATTTTTATTTTCCTGACAATAGTCGTCGAATGTGTACTTCCCAAACCCTCCTTAATCATCTCCACTGCCATCATACAATCAGTTTCGATAATAACCTTATTGTAGCCTCTATTCAGTGTTATTTCTAAACCATGTAGAATCGGCCACAACTCTGAGCTCACAACCGATTCCCTTCCAATAAACCCTTGAAATCCTTCAACCCAATTCCCAGAGAAATCCCATAGAACACCCCCAACCATCGACCAATTTCCGTTTGTAGTTGCCTCTCCATCAGTATTAATTTTGATCCATCCAAGATTAGGTGGTCGTCATTTAACCATTCCAAGTCTTGAATTTCTAGAAGCATTCCTAGTATGATTTGTTTCACAAACATTAAAAGCAAAACACTCGACAGCTCTGATTGTATCTTCCACTCTGCCAATCCCATGCTGGAAAACATATTTGATCCTATTTTTCCATAACATCCAGCACATCACCGCAAAAATAATTTGAGGCTCAGCTCCCCCAGATCCCATTCAAAGCTCTCCTCTAAGATTAGCACTCACCCACTCATCCATGTCCATCTCAAAAAATCTAGGAACACTGTCCACTGAAATTATCTTTATTCATCTTTAAATTTATTATTGATTGAATATAATTGATTAGATTTTCGTACCAACATGATTATGTGGCTGACTAATGGTAAAAATATATATATGTTATCACTTTAATGATAGCAAGTAAAAGTTCTATTAATCTGGATTTATTAATAACATTATAAAAATAGAGGATCAAATGGTAAAGGGTCTAAATTCAAAGTCAGGCCACTAAATTTACTAATATTATCCGAGAATTGTTTAATATCTAATTTTGAGTATTCACCCCTCTTTTAAAAGAAAAACACAACAAAAATCCTAAGGAAATAAGAAAATAAAATAGATATTAGGTAACAAGATTTCTTCGGTCCCTCTCTATTTTAATATTGAATAAATTAGTTCATCTTAAAAAACTGAGCAATTTAGAGTAAGAGATTAAAAATAATTAATCACAGTGTTCACTTTCTTCATCAATTTATCCTACATTTTATTGGGATAATAGCCTTCAATATTTACACTTCATGTAGCCTGTCAATTTTGTCCTAATCTTAAAAAATTTAACAAATTTAACCTTTAATATTTGCACATCATGTCAATTTGATCCTAATTCTAAATCCAGTAAAAGCTAAATTTATTATTATACCAATAAAAAATTAGCTAAATTGACAGAAATTAAAAGGATGAATTTGTAAACCTAATCTTAGTTTCTCTTGGATATGGATGGGGCTTCATCATTAGGATTTCCATGGTAAAAAATGGATTTAAATGCTTTTTGACTCATCAAATGCTTAATTATTTCCCAAAAAGAACAGTATGAACAGCTAAAACAGCAGCAATAAGAGAAAAATCAAGAATCAATACACCACAACAATGGAGTCTCATAACAATACAAGTTTTTACTTATGTAAAAATATTACAATGAGCCATTGATTAATAAAAACATAAAGAATTAAGAATATGAACTAATCAATAAATTTATTTTGTTTTTGCTTAGTTTTCATCTTTCTCCTAAAACCTCTAAAGCATGAGCAGTAACTTAAACCTTTCCTGCCCATGTAATTTTTCTTTTTACTTCGTGGACCGACCGATCGGAGTATTCTACCGTCGACTAACGCTACTATCGGAATTACTATTACAAACTTGATGGAAGTTAGATTTAAAGCAATGAGCAAAAAGGGTCTCTTTTATGCTACCATCTGCTCTTGTTCTATGTACATTTGTTCCACCCATGGTGGAAGCCTTTCTCGAACACCTTTACTGATGTTGTATTGTTGCTGCTGTTGCTGCATCGAGCCGCTGGAGGAGGGTGTAACATCTTTAACGAGGGAATTGACCCACGAGACGTCTGGCTCATCGATGTTGGATGGGGTTGGGGTTGGGGTTGGGGTTGGGGTGTTACGGAACCCGAAGGAAGCTGACTTCCTAAGCTTGTTTAACTCATCTCCTTGAATGCCCCAATCAAGTTTCCCATCAGGGGAGCTCCAATCGGATATGTTTGAGGACATCATGGTTGCGGAATTAGCAGGTGCAGTGAGTCCGGCACGACTGGTGACTGCTCCACGGTCTATGAAACTTTGGCTCCGTTTTGCAAATGCGGAAGACCTTGAGTTCATTAGTGCTGCTGCCACTGCAGCAGAGGAGTCGAAACCATATGCCGAGGGGTTCCTTACAAGGGAGGATGAATGGTTTGGTGGGTAGGTTGCGCGGAGTTGGTTTTGGCGTATTTGAAGAGCAGTTGGAGATTGCATCTGGGTTGGTGTTGCAGATTTTACGGACAGTCCATGCAATGGAGATAGCAAGGAAGGATCGAGTGATCCAAATGCATCAGCAAGATTAGTAGGCTGCATATCGCCAAGCCTACTGTATTCCTTACTCCAGCAAGATGGAGAGGACAGACTACTTATCTCATCCATCAACTTTTGTTGCTGCAACTGGTTTTCAAGCCCTAGCAATTCCATTTCCAAATCCAAATCTCGGGCGTTAAAAGCTGTCTTCAAGCGGCTACCTGGTAACTGCAAGGCAGGTGGGGTGAGGTTAACTTTGTTCTGCCACAAGCCTCCGCTTTTTGGAGAGGAAGCGGCAGTCAAAGGAGACATAGGTGGTGTTGAAGCAGTAGGCAACGGCAAGGATGGTGAACCGACTGCTAATGGGCTCAAAGTAGACATATCCACTGCATTAACTGCAGAAGACCTTGGTGAAGGCATGGCTGAACCGGTGGAAGCATATACAGGGCGCAACTCATCAGGTTTATGAGCAAAGAAACAGACTTTACGTGTGCAACCAGTCTCATCTTTGCAAAGTCTAGTCCGATATTGAGCAGGATGAAGCCATGACTCGAACACACCATGCGCATATTCACAAGCATCACCCTTAGGGCATGCTCCTTTACGAAACTCTGGACAAGGCACACAGCTGTATGGATACTTCCTCAGGTCCCTCCTCCTCGCGTTCTCACCAGGATGAACGAAAGGACACTCGGTCCAATCATGAGAGTATGCCCTCGAGCAAGGCTTCACCTTAAAGGTATACATCCTAAAGTCATCGGTTCCATATATCCCGTTGTTGATATCAGGCAATGATATATCAACAGGATATTCTTTCTTCAGAACCGTCTTTTCGGATTCTTCTTCCAGGCTAAGACCACCATCAACATCATCACCTTTCAACAACAACTCAATCACCTTCTTTTTGGAATTACTCAAAGATTTTAAACCCGGAACGATCAGATCAATCGGTTTGTTCCCATTAGCATCAACACAATTAGCATCTGCAGATGCATCGAGCAAGAGCTTAATGACCTGAACCGAAGAACTCGCACCACCGGCAACGGCACAATGAACAGCAGTAACGCCATCAGCACCACAAGCTCTATTCACATCAATTTTTCTGGTACCAACGATGTAGTTCAAAACATCGATACTACCGAACATGGCAGCGATCATCAAAGGGGTCCTCTCTTCGAACCCCATCTTTTTCGACCCTATTCTTCTACCATACCAGTAGCTTGCCTCACCAAGATCCAAACCCTTTTCTTCTACTTCAGTTTTGAAGGCTACCAAATCATCAGTGGCGGCTAATTCAAGCAAAACCGAGCATTTAGATAGAGCATCGGGTTTACATCCTTGTAATTCACCTTCCATGGTGAAATTTGAAGGAACAAGTTCA
Organism: Gossypium hirsutum; assembly: GCF_007990345.1. NCBI lineage: Eukaryota > Viridiplantae > Streptophyta > Magnoliopsida > Malvales > Malvaceae > Gossypium > Gossypium hirsutum. The sequence goes on along the minus strand of NC_053433.1, from coordinate 117,391,282 downwards.
CTCTTTGAACCACTGCACATCAGCAAGAAGCCCTGCATAATGATTAAAGCAAACAAAAAACACTTAAGTTCCCTCATTTCATAGCAAAAATCATACAAGAACAGACCATTAAACAGCCAAATAGCATACATACATACATACATACATACATACATACATATATATGTATAAAAGACTAGGCTTTTTTTTTTTAAGATTCGTTCATCTTAGGCTAACATTTGTAAGAAAAAAACTACCAAAAGACACAAAAATTCACAATTTTTGGCCTAAAAACAAAGAAACTCATCAATTAATCAATTTTTTTAGTTACTCCTTAGCATGTAAGCTATGTTCTAAATCAAAGACTAGGCTTTTTTTCAAGACTTATTCCTCTTAGGTTAACATTTCTAAACCAAAAAACACAAAAGAGCCAAAAATTAACAATTTTTTACCTAAATCAATTCTTTTACTTAACTCTTTAAACATGTAAGCAATGTTCTAAATCAAAGACTAGGCCTTTTTTTAAGAAGCTAACATTTCTTAGCTAAAAAACCACCAAATACCCAAAATTTCACAACTTTTGACCCCAAAAAACTCATGAATTCATCAAAAACAAGAGAACCAAAGCCAAAGTTGAAGGTTTTTTTACCTAACAAGCAATCTCTGTAGAAGAAAACAAAGAGAGACCTTTTTTTTCAGTTGAAAAAAATGAAGGAAAGGATTAAGAGAAGAGAATGGGGGATATGAACAAGCTGTTCTGAGAGGAAAAAAGAACCAAGTTGAGGGCTTTTTAAATATGGAGTATATTGCAGGTTTACAAGGAAGAAGGGAGGAAAGTGTGACTTTTCTTCCTCTTCCCCCTTTCTGTTGAGGTAGTCAAAGTCAAATCTTCAAAAGGAAGGCATTTAGCTTTTTGAAGAAAACACTTAGGGTAAATTACACTCAGGACCATTAAATTATTAGTATGTTTATGTTTTGGTCATTCAAGTTGAAAAAAGTTACAATATGATCATTGAATTATTTGAAAGTTTTATTTAAGTCATATGGCTGTTAAGTTTTTTTTTTTAATAGTTCAATTAGAGAACTTCAGGTGACGATTCGATAATCGGTATGGTGAATTAGTATCCATTGATGAGTAAAATAATATACTTTAAATTTAAGTTGATTTAATAGTTAGTTTCAGAAATCGGAGAAAAAAACTGTTCAGATTTTATTTCACAGATTCCTAATGTTCAAAGCTTTTTCATGAAAATAAAATGAATTGTAGAGAAGGGGAAAGATAGATTTTATTTAAGTCATCGAATATTAAGTTTTTAAAAGAAAAAAAAAACATTTCGCCTAGTAAGCTCTAAGTGACGATTCGACAATTGGTACAGTAGACCAATATCAATCAACGAGTAGAAGAACTTATCTTAGATTCAAGTTGATCTAATGGTTAGTTTCGGAGATAAAAAATAAATTTGTTTGGATTTTAATTCATAGATTCGTGACATTCAAAGTTGTTTCATGAGAAAAAAATGAGAGATTTTGATTATTGTAGGCGATGCGAACACAGAATGTCATACAACAATCATTTTAACAACTCAGTAACTTAAATAAAAACTATTTTGAAGTTTAGTGACTATTTTATAATTTTTTAAGTTAAGTGACCAAAATGTAAATTTACTAATAGTTAGTGACATTAAGTGCAGTTTACCCAAAATATAAAAAAATCTGCCATTGAAGATGAAATGGAAATGAAATTTGTAATGAAATGCAAATTGCATTGAAAAGATTTTGAAAATTTTTTTTGTGTGTTGAAATTCCAAAGTGGCTGGCTCTCACGTGTGAGTCAGAAAGGTGGGTTGGCTACAAGTGGGGAGGGAGAGATTCATTGATTCCAAGCTGTAAACATAGTGAGTACCGAGTGAGTGAGAGCTGAGTTGAGTTGAGCTGAGTTGAGTCTTACACGCGTTTTCCCTTTCCATTTTTGGTGGGTCACACTCACAGTCTCTCACATAAAAAAAACAGATAGACTCGGACAAGATATGCCTGTCTCCCACTATGACTCACCCTTCCACTTACTCTATGCTTTTGAAAAAAAAGGGTTAAAAACTCATATTTTTCAGATTGGTAAAATTGATTAGGTTATTTATTTTAGGGATTTGGTTCAATTGATATTTTAGTTCAACTCAATCGGTTTATATCGATATTTAATCTAGTTTTAATAACTTCAGTTAAAGTTATTGTTGTTGAAATCAGACCAATTAAATTGAGAATTGACTAATATATTAATCTAGATAGAAAAAATTTAATTGAATCGAAAATTAGTGGTCTAATCAGTTGACCATAGATTTGATTTTAGAAACTTTGATTAAGGCAGCATTTAGTCTTTGAACTTGGTAATTATTTCAACTTAGTCCTTAAATTATTTTCTGTTTAAATTAGTGCTTTAATTTAATTTTTTTTATTTGATCCTAAATTTGGATTTTATGTAGGACTTGGTCATAAGTATTGATTAAATTTTTATGAGAAATTCAAAATTTATGGATTATTTATTATGCAACCAAAATTGGATTATTTTTTTGACTAAGGGCAAACCCAACATGCTTGACTCTTTGGGCAAAGGGCTTTGACTTGGAAAGAATTTTCCTTACATGTGATTCTACAGTTTTTCAGATTTTCTTGGATCATGTTATTAACTGTTTTGAGATTCCAATGTGTAAGCTTGAATGTCTTTTTTTCAATCATATGAACATGATGATAAAATTATTATAAAATATTTTCAGGTGTATGAGATATTTTTTAATGTTTAGGAAATTTAAGACATAATTCAACTAAACTGGATTTGATTATAAAAATTATTATCGAAGTTTGTGCGAATGACATTTTAGCTTAGTGATAAGAAGGCTCGAAATTTTGATATTTAATCACATTGATACATAGTGTAAGAGAGGATGATTGAGGACAGCCAAGTGGTACCATACTTACAAGTAGGTGGTTCGAGTCTCCCTACATGTAGGTGGATATATAATTAACATCACATATTATGCTAATACCTCTCCTCTGGGTCTTCTGGGAGGGGGCCAATGCCTCTACCTCTCTCCTCATATTTGCCTCTATTAGCAAGTCTTATCTTCATATATTCACCAATTAAGGTGTTCTTCTTCCGTGAACCCTATAGAGCTTTTAGCAGAAGAAAGAGATAAAACTTCGACCATGGAGACAAACTCTATTATTGAAGATTCCACAGTCAATCCAACAAATGACACTTCAAAAAATTTTTCAAAAAATTTTCCAAAAAATCGAACCTTAACAAATCATTTCTTAGCTTTGCTCAAAATTTTTAATGTTAAAAGTTACTCACTTATATGTTAATTCCTTTGATTTGTTTATTTGTCTTATTTAATTCAGCATTATTTCTTAAATTAATGTAATAATAAAAAATATAAGAGTAAAGCATGCATGAATTAGGGGAGTTTGGTTCCCTAATCTGAATATAAAAATAAAAATTATTTGGATTATCCAAAATTATGACACTCAAATACAGATAACAAAAGCAGTTTAACCAGAAAAGAACAAATTAATTGATTATATATATATGTTATAGCCGTCGACACTGATTTTAGGTTGTCTGCCCTGCTGGTCTACCCACATCCATTTATATTTTTTATCCTTTAAAAATAATTTTTTTAATTTTTTAATTATTTATATGTCGTGTATTGTCGAAAATTAGCTAACAATTATATACATATACATACACATACATATACATATAATCAAAACAGTTGAATTTACAAAAATGAAAAATAGTGAAGTGGTTAAAGGTTTAGGTGTTTATGGGTCAGGTAATTCAACTAGTCTAGTTAGTGAGACTTGTTTATGGTTGGATTTTGGTTTGGGTTTTTTTAATTTTAATCTGATTTGGTTTCGTCTAGTTTATTTTTAGTATTTTTAAAAATAAAATTAGTCATTTGGACGAGACGGGTTAGGTCAGGTTTAAATTTTTTTAAATCAAACATCGATCCGACCTAATTTAGGTACACCTATAATTAGGGTTAAACATGATTTTCCAAAATGAAAAAACTAGAAATTTTAGTTTTTTGGATTGACTTAAAAATTCAATTTGAAAAGTATTTTTAGCTTGAAATCTGTCTCCCGAACATTGGCTATGACTTGAAAAATTGATTTGATATGAAAAAGTACTTTTGAGAAGCGATACTAAATACATCTTCAATAATAGTTTAATAAAAGTGACAGTAGTAAAGATTAGTGACTAAATCGACAAATTGGGTGGGCGAGTTAATTTTGGATAGGGTTAATTAGGATCAAATCAGTTTAAATTTTATTTCTTTTTGTACATTTCAATTTGGGTGTGTTTTTAAATTGTTTCGACTTTAGATTATTTTGAATTTAAGTCATTTTAGTTTCACGCTCAAGCTTTTATAATTGAGTCATTTCAGATTACTTATTCGAATTAATCTGAGTTCGAAGCAATTTCGATTAGGATGGATTTAGATTCGGATTAGTATTAAAAAAAATAAAAGTTGAAATTTTTATCATTCTCATATAATAGAGAGATTGGGTCTGGCCTAAACTAATAGCACTACTAGAAGGTGGTCCATTAATCTCCAAGCTTTGGGCTGATTTGGTATAATGCATGTGTAAATTATTTAGCTTTTTTGGGTCACATGTGCCACCATCCCATTTTTATTCTTACAATTACCATTAAATTTAACATTTTTAGATGGATTATTGGCAGTGATTTATCTGCTACTATCATGCAATGCAAGCACATGGAATATTATCCCGAATGTTAATACAATCAGTCTTCTCTATAATAATATTATTTATCTGTAATTATTTTAATTGTTATAGAACGAGTGATTATTCTACGTCTATGATCAATGTACGTATATACAAATACATATAGAAAGTACACCGCGTGTCACTTTAAAATAGCGTCGTTTCTATTTTGGTTACTCTAATTTTTTTTTCCTGTAATTATTTCAAAATAACTTTTTTTCTTCCTCTTCTCTCTACAACTCATAAATGGAGAAACCAAAACCCACCATTTCCTCAACGATGGATCTATGGCAACTATCAAGAAGGATATATCAACAATTTCATCAAAGCTCTACGGTATCTTGTTAAAGTAGGGTTATTCAAGGGTGAGGAATCAACAATTTCCTTTTAATCTAATAATTTATGTGGTTGATAGCAATGATCGTGATCGTGTGGTTGAAGCCAAGGATGCGTTGCACAGGATGTTGAACGAGGTATACTCGAGTAGAAATTTTCTTATTACTAGTGCAAGGATGAGTTGAGGGATGTTGTGCTGCTAGTATTTGCAAACAAGCAAGATCTTCCAGATGCTATGAATACTGTCGAGATCACTGACAAGCTAAGATGAATAGTTCTCTTCATCTCTCTTATGTCGCCCTCTCTAATATATATACATATATGCACATATATACAGAGCACATGTGCCACTTCCGCTGAAGGATTGTACTGGCTCTTAAACAATATTGCAAGCAGGGTAAGTTCATGCAAATCATATTATAGTAGTTCAACCTAAAGTTACAGATTATATCTGTTTGTTTGTGCTGATAAATGTACATAATTGCAAGCATAAATGAAACAATCCAGTCGAGGATCACACTAACAATGGCCCCATTTTTTATGTTCTTGATGTCTATCTCCTTTAATTTGTTGTATTACTTCCATAGCTGCAAAAGAAAAAAGCTTTTCCGCGATTAAATGGATAAAAAAATTAGAGGTGACTAAAATATGAACTGCACTATTTTAAGGTGACTTAATGTGTAGTTTACCTTAATTAATTTATAAGTTTTTTCATGTTCCAAATAAATAGAAAAACTATATTTTATTAATTTTAAAATAATTTCTTAATTTCTTAATTTTTATTGACCACATTAGTGAGTTTATCACATCAATGCAGTTAATAGTCAAACCGGTGGATCGACGGTTTTGTTAATGAAAACTATAGTTGATTATTATTATTTTTATCATTGAGGGCGCAATAGTATTTCTGGTAAGGTGTTTTTTTTACGCTTAAGCCTTTAAAAGAAAGGTTAAGGAAATTATATTTATTATAATTTTTATATTTTTAGTTAAAAATTTTCACGTGTCACAGAATGATTGGTTAAGAGATTTTTTTAACAGCTGAGATCATCATTGGGTAATGGATTAAAACTTAAATACCACTTTGAGTAACAAAATATAATTTAAATATCACTTGTGATAAAAAAAATAGATATTAAATACTGAATTTCGTCCGAGTCAAAATCAAATTCTTAAATTTAAATACATTTTTAAATATTTATTTAATTATATTGGTGAATTTCATTCTATCTTCATTTTTCATGTTCTTATTTGTTTTCTTTTATACATAAAATGCATCACTCACGTTATCTATATTATTATTTAAATCACTGATTAAGTTAGTATCATAAGTTAATCAGACACCAATTTAATTAAAAAAATTACTAAAATATATTTTCGTGTTTAAAATAAGTTATATTATTTAATGATACTTTAATATTTTTAATTTTAAAAAATAATAAAAAATATAAATATGATGAGATTTGAACCACACTAATTATATTGGGTTAAAGTGTAAATTTGCCATCATATTATAAGTGAATATTGAAAATTTCCACTATAGTTTATTTTTCATTGATATTTACCATTATATTAATAAAACCTTAAAATTACCATTTAGTCAAACTTTTACTTTAATATTATTATACATGTTTTATTACGTAAATAGGTAATGTCACGAATTAAGTCATACCAACTTAATCTTTAAACTTATTAAAAAATTCACATTCTAAAAAAAATTTAGAATCCCTTTGATGAGTGTTTATTTTCTTTTTACCTCACACTACAGTCTTTAATCTCATCATCACTGTTATATTTATACTAACCGTAAATAAACGCACTGCCTATCCAAAGAGTATATACAACAATAATTATATTATTTAAATTTTTATAAAATAAATATCATCCCCTCTCTCTCTCTATATATATATTACCCATATATAAAAGAAGGTCTACTTGACACGTGATTAGTCCTTCACTTTATTCTTTTGTCTTTTTATTATGCCTAAAATTGGAAGGTTTTTATCTTCACACGTGTTTAGATATTTTCCTTTAATAGGAAAATGGTTAAAAATCGCTTTTCATCCCTCTACTATGTCTAAAATTAAGATTTATTCTTTATACCTAAATTTTATAATAATTTGATCCTTATTTTTAAAAATTACTAATTTTATCGACTACTCTGATTATATTTTTAACGTAGTTTTTTTTTAAAAGAATATTTCGGCATGATGAGTTGGAATAAGTTTTTTTTAATTTTTTTAAAAAATTATATAATAATGGTCTAATTTCAATTTTGGTTCCTATATTATGCTCAAATTTAAGAGTTGATTTTGATATTTCAACTTTTTGACATAGTTTTGCACCTCAACTTTTTCAGTGTCAGTGGTTAGCCCAAAGATTTTATTTCGATTAAAATGACGATATAATTTTTAACATTGTTAAAATTATCTATTAAATTCACGTTTATTGCAATGTCTTTTTTATATATATATATATATGGTTATCGTGTGAGTTCAAGCATTTTCTTTAAAATTTCAAGACATCACTCAAGCAAATTTAACAAAAGAATTTAACTGTGTTAATAACTGGATTTAAATTTTTAAATTTGAAAAATAGAGGGACTAAATTCTTAAAAATAAAAGTATAAAAACTAACTTCTAAATGAATGAAAAATTAAGTTACAGTTACCTTAGTGTTATTTAAATATACATTCTTTTTTTAATTTATTTTCAATTTATTAGAAAATATTTATTTTAATGTTTTTAATATTTTAATTGATATAAGTGATTATATTTTTACCGAAAGTGAATCGAAAATAATAAACTAATATTTTATAAGAATAATAAAAAATTATATTTGTATAAATAACTTTTCACTCTATTGAAAAATTACCACCTTTGAAAAATAACTCTCCTTTTAAAAATTATTATTATATTAAAAAATATTATTTAAAAAAAGTTAATTATATATGTATATATATTATTTAAAATTTTTTCAGTTACGTAGTAGAAAATGATATGTCATCATTTGGACCACTGATAAAGTGGCAAAGGATTTGCAATCTTTAGTTGACAGCAATCCTGATTGCATCCCTAGACATCTCCTATCTCGTAACTTTTATTTGAAAACAGCGAGAATTGTCACAACATGAATGACTGAATTGTTGGGATAAATCAAAAAATTATACATGAACTTTAGTTTAATGTGTAATTTTATATATGAAATTTTAATTTGATCCAATTTTCACAAACCATTAACACAATTATTGATATAATATCATTTTATGTGTATATATTGTATATACAAATAATTATATCTATCCAATATAACAATAAATTGATGTATTTATTTTTTAAACATGTATAATTGAATCAAAATTAAAGTTTCATGTGTACATTTGAATCGTAATCAAAGTTTCGTGTGTATAATTAAACCAAATCAAAGTTCATATATCAAATTACACACTAAATAAAAGTTCATGTATAATTTTGAGATTTATCTCAAATATTGATTGTGTAATGCCCCTGACTTGGTCCATTCGCCGGACTCGATAATAGGGTGTTACAAACAATTTTCGCACAATTTTGAACAATTTAAACATTTAATTTCACAACGGAAACAATTATACAAATTAATTGTTAACATTTAATAATAGAATCTAATCATGGTAACGATACACTTAACGGACCTTAAATCGAGCCTACAGGACCTTGAAAACAATTTGGGAACAATCCAAGGTCTTTTTGAAACAAAACAGAAATTTCTGGAAAAAAGCTTGAAATTTTAGAAAACAGGGGTCACACGGCCATGTGACATAGTCCAAATCGTGTGGACATTCGAAGTCTGGACACACGGCCATTGCACCTCACATGGCCAGGCTACACGGCCTTGTGACTCCTATTTTTCATATTTTACAATTTTGCCTAGAATTTTATGGTTTGATCAATTTAGTCCCTAAATAGTCCCCAAACTATTTTTAGAGCTTTATTTTTCTCAATTGAACCCCTAAAACATGAATATTGGAGTTCATAGTCTAAATGACTGGATTATTATTGTATATACATGCTATGTGAATGATATATACTTGTTGCATCTTGTATTACTGATTGTATGTTCAACATGTCGTATGATACCGTTAATCCAAACACATAATAAACATGTCTTTTTGCTATTATATTGAATTGTTATAAGCGTATTAATTGCTTTTGTATTGATATGTTATAAAGCATACTATTTGCTACTGTATTAATTTGCTATAAGTGCATTAATGGCTACCGTTTTGATATGTTATAAGCATGTTATATTGCATTGCATAGGTGAAACGATATGTACGGAGGAAGATTGGCAATTTATCTGCAAATTTGCTGTGTACCCACAGCCATAGGCAGATCCCATTTGCGATGTAATTGTTATGTACCCACAGCCATTGGCAATGTTTTCCCTTTAAACTACAAATATGATGTGCATCTACAACCTATTGACAACTCTTACCTATTAACATGTTGTGCATCTACAGTTATTGGGAGATTTTATTTGCATTATTTTGCTGTGCATCCACAACCTATTGACAGCTCTTACCTGCTAACATGTTGTGCATCCACAGCCATAGGTAGATTCCATTTAGGATGTTTTTGCTGTGTGTCCATAGCCATTGGCAACTTATTTGCAAATCATTGGTGGTTAAAACCACAACTTGGTGTGTAGATAATTGGAATTTAAGGGAACTCCCATTGTGGTGTGTAGTGGTGGGGTAGGATCCTTTTTATTAAACCAAAATTGTATGGCATTCATAAAGCATGTGCATACAAATTGGAATTTCTGGATGACATATATGTACTTATGTATAAATTATTGAATGATCTGAAATATCGATTTTCTGAAATTACTATTGTGTATTGTTCTATGTGTTGTGTTTCTGTATACTTAAGCATTTGTACTGATTTCACTTATAATAGAACTCACACTGAGCTTCATAGCTCACTCCCTTTTTATTTCTATCTTTACAAATAATCCATCAGGTTAGTGTTGGAAAATCAGGTTTGGAAAACATACCGGAAAATAAATTTAGGGAAAAACGAAAGTATTTTAGGTTAGTGTTGGAGGGTCTCAGTTCGAAATGAGTTTTTATATATATTAAAGTATATAGGTTTATTATTCGTATTTTCTGTTATTCAGAGACTACTTTGTTTTATTGTTAAACTGTTGCATGGGACTTAAGTTTTGGTTTTAATTAGTATGCATGTCTTTTAAATTGTTTTTTTTAAATGATGAATTATGGATAATAATCAAATATGCTTGAAATACAAGTTTTATTAAAACTAAGTAAATATCACTTTTTCGCTGTTAGATTATAAATAAATTTTGGGAGAATAAATAAATAAATTAAGTTTTCAAAAATAGTCATCGTTATAAGAAAAATGTTAAAATTAATTGGTTTTTGTTAACTCGTGTGTTTTTTCTGAAAATAGGTTAAGTTTTCTTCTAAAATAAACAAATGTTTTTAAACTCTAGATCGCTACTAGGCCATTGCTACTAGGGTTGGGAAGGTTACAGAAGGGAAATGAGAGTTTTTTATTGATGGAAGTAGTGCAAACAAAAAAGGTCACACAGTAACAATTTAAACAACCTGATAACTTAAATGAAAACTTTTGAAAAGTTCAGTGACCATTTTATAACTTTTTAAAATTGAGTGAACAAAACGTAAATTTATTAATAGGTTAATGATCTTAATTGTAATTTTCCCTTAACATTATTGTTGTTACAGTAATTTATCGCTGACACTTCAAATAATTTTGTTTTTGCATGTGTTTCACATATGTAAAAAACCATAAAATTGATTGTGCCAAAATTTTCTGAACGTGAATTCGATGTGTGTTCCATCATGGGCCAATAAGATAAACAGTGACAAAAGAAATCCTGTAATCCCATGAGATTTCACTTTTTTGAGGTCCCTAAAACCCAACTAGCAAACAGCTTGAGCTAGTGGGACAATTGATCTTGAGTTTTCGTGATGTACGAGTTGTCTCTTAAGACAATATAAAATGGGATAATATAATACTTAGCCCCTCAACTTATTTTGGTCCTTGAATTTTTTTATCCACATTATTTTTGAATTTGACAGTTTTTCCATTTTGATCATTGAACTTGAGTTCTATTAAGATATGATGACATGATACTTTATGCTTATGTCACGTTATCACTTAAATTTTTTTTAAAAAAATATTTTTATTTTATATAAAAAATTAAATTTTTAAGTGATAATGTGGCATAACTTTAGAGTGTCACATCATCATACTTTAACGGAACTTAAGTTCAGAAATTAAATAGGGAAAAGTTACCAAATTTCAAGATTAATATGGATAAAAAAGTTTAAAGACCAAATTGACAAAAGTTAATAAGTTCAAGGATTTAATAAAATTTAAAAAAATATTCTGTAGGCACATTAAAGGGGTAAATACTAGCCACGAGTTTTAAAGCTGCTCCATACTCAAGGCGAAGATCAAACCCTCAACCACTGGTTAAGGTAGAAGAGACCCTTACCATCTCACCTAACTCCCGTAGTTATGAGTTCTATTTTCTCATATGTCTACCTAAGTGCAATTTGGATAAATTATTACTTGCCTACCATGTTAAACTAAACGGCTAATTGCACTATACACCTCTAAATTATTATTTAATTTTTAAATTAGCACCTAAACTTCAAAGCATTTTAAATGAGTTTTCAAAGTATCAATATTATATCAATTGTTTTTCTTTTGTTAGCACAGACATCGGTTCAGGGGGTTAAAATGCTAGCTGGGGTTTAATGTAAATCATATTTAAAACATATGAATCAATTTTTAAAGAACATTCATGCCTATTGCATGAATAGCTTAGACTTGACAATATTCTAAGCTGTCCCTACAATATGTACAAATATGTGTTTAAAATATACTCCACGTAAGATCTAAGTTAGTATTTAATACTCAAGTTGATAACTAATGTTGATTGAAAAACTTAATTGAAAGAATACCAATATATTTTAAGGACTCAATTAAAATATTTTAAAGTATGGGACCAATTTAAAATCTTAAAATAAATACCCAATTGAAAATAATCCAATGATTATATTTAAATTCCAACGTTAAGATATATATCATCGTACACTCTTTTCTTCTTATGTGTCAATTATTGAAGCAAATTTAGAAGCTACTGCTCTAACTTTAGTGGATCAATAGAAACAAATAGAAAAGGCTAACTATAGTATTAATGGGGAACAATTAATCAATATCAATGACCCTATAAAATTGATTAACCCAAAGATTTTAATTTTTATTTTAGTCCCTCTAATATGTTAAAATTCAAGATTTAATCCCTTTACTTTAATTTGATATAATTTTAGTCCCTCTAGTTTTATAATGTTATTAGTAGGTCAAAATCAATAATACTATTACTTGTTACTGGCCATTTTGTGTGGAATCCTTTATACTAATTACATAGGAATCCGTTCATCCAATAATAAATTTACATATAAACAGAATGCTTAAAACTGTTTTTAAACAAAATTCACATCATCCCTTGAACAATTGTAAGTAATGAATCGAATTCATTATTTTTCGTGACGAGAAAGCTATGAAGGACACTATTGAAAGAAATCTTAACTGAAGGAATATTATCGTCAACTAGGCCCATTCACACAGAAGTGGAGGAGGAGGCAACGAATATGGTGGTCACCAAGGAAGCTTTGGTGACAAAACGTCATGAAGGAGGATACATGGTGATGTTGGTTCTCGCCATTCAAGAGGCAATGTTGAAATTAAAGTAAAAGGATTAAATCTGAAATTTCAGTATAATAAAAGGATTAAAACCACAATTAGACCCAAGTAAACATATTCGAAATTTGCGTGGGGCAGATATTCAAGTTGATCACGGCGCCGAAATGGAAACATGGTCGCATTCATGGGGCCCCAAATCGCAATGGTGTTCATACATATATATAGTGTATATGTATATGTATATGCATCTACTGTATATGTATATCATTTTGATTAATGGTTGATTGTTTTGGAAGATGGAAATGTGTGTTCTTTCCTATATTTGCCTGTCAATTTCCAACACATATCAATAGGGCCTAACAAGCACATCACAATCACATGGTCTCCATTTATTTTCACAAACTATTATACTTAAATTAACGCGTTTTCAACACGTTAAAGATCAATATTATTAAAATAAAATAAGATTAACTTATTAAACTGATTGAATTAAAAATTAATAGACTAATCAGTTCAATCTTGTAATATATATAAATCGATAAAAATAAAAAAAATAAGACAAAAAACGATAATTTCAACGGATTATCGAAATGGACCGATTTGATTCGAATTATTATACAATTATTACTAAATAACCTAAAATACAAACATTTATAATGGTGAACTGTACTGTATTATTTCCTCTGAATGAGATAATATTCCTACGACAGAAATCGTAGGGTTTGAAGTAGGAAAAGGACATATTATCTTTCACCACTTACCAAAATTTAAAAAGAAAAAATCATCAGTTTTCAGCCACAAATAGTTTATTTCATTATAGAAAAAGTACAATTTTGGGTTAATTAACCAAACATCTTTAAATTATTATTCGGGTTTTAAATTGATACTCAAACTTTAAAACATTTTAATTGAATTCTAAAAATATTATTATTGTATTGATCGTATCCTTTTATCAGCGTAGATGCTACTTTCTGATTTTGAATGTTAGCTTGGATTGATGTGATGTGTATTTAAAATACATAGCTTAAATTTTAAACATGTGTTGGATTTGACGTGTTAAATATTTTGGGATAAAATACGCTCTAAGTCTTTATACTATTCTTACATTTAGAATTTAGTCCTATTTTCTGAATTTAAAAATCTAGGCTCAAGTGTTAACACCATTAATTTTTTTTTTTTTGCTAAATTCATTAATATGTAACAAAAAGAAAAAATCTTGCAATGGTCCTTCGCTAATGATTAGATTTGTTTTTTTAAATCTGAAAAATAAATAGACTAAATTTCAAATGTACAAAGAGTGCATGGACTTGGAGCATAATTTATTCTAAAAATTTAAACACGTCCAATCTGAACTGTCTATACGCATGTATGAATACGTGTTTAAATATGCTCCATGTCATATTTAGAGCTAATATTTAAAGTGAAAAGCTAATGTTTTGAAGTTTGAGGACTAATTTAGAATCTAGATAATAATTTTTGGATGAATAGTGTAAATTTTAAAGAAATAATTAAAAAAATCCCATTTATTTCACGTTCTCTTTTCAGTCTATTTCAGTACTCACCTCACACGCACAGATACTTCCATTGTTATCTTCCATTGATAAAATCTCTTCAACTTTCAAGTCCCTAAAAAACCCCTTTTTTTCTCTTAAATTTTTCGTTGTTCTTTTTCCTGTTACTGTTTGTGTTTTTTTCCTCACATGATGAGCAATTTACAAGATTGGCCTGAACCAATAATCCGTGTTCAATCCTTGTCCGAAAGTGGTTTACCAATGATTCCTGATAGATACGTTAAACCACTTTCAGATAGACCATCGTCAAACCGGCCCGAAAACGGCGAAAACGGCGACGCTAACATACCGATCATCGACCTTACCGGTTTAACCGACGACAAAACCGAGCTATCTCGATCAACAATGGACCGGATTTCTTCGGCGTGTCGGGATTGGGGTTTTTTCCAGGTCGTAAACCACGGCGTTAGCCCTGGTTTAATGGACCAAGCTCGGGAAACTTGGCGGAGCTTCTTCCATTTGCCTATGGAGATTAAACAAGCTTATGCTAACTCACCAAAGACGTATGAAGGTTATGGTAGTAGATTAGGGATTGAGAAAGGTGCCATTCTTGATTGGAGTGATTACTATTATCTTCACTATCTTCCTTTAACTCTTAAAGATTACAACAAATGGCCTGGTTCTCCCGATTACTGCAGGTAAACCCTATTTTCTTCTCGGATTACCATGAACGACATTTTCATTGATTCCACATGCACGTCTACTTTCGCTTTAATTTGGATTCCAACTTGGATTTTCTTTTTCAATAAATGTAGGGAAGTGACTGATGAATATGGGAAGGAATTGGTGAAACTAGGTGGGAGAATAATGAAGGTTTTGTCTATAAACCTTGGATTAAACGAAAGCCATCTTCAAAATGCATTTGGTGGGGAAAATATCGGGGCCTGTTTAAGGGTTAATTTTTATCCCAAGTGTCCGCAACCCGACCTCACTCTTGGTTTATCGTCGCACTCAGATCCCGGTGGCTTGACCATTCTATTACCGGACCATGAAGCCCCTGGACTTCAAGTCCGAAAAAATGGTCGATGGATAACTGTTAAACCCGCTCGTCATGCGTTTATTGTCAACATCGGCGATCAAATTCAGGTGATTTTTCTTTTTATTTTTCTCTCTCCAAATCATACGAAATTATTTTATGAACCATTCCCATCACATCATTTACAATCCTTTTTAAATTTTTAATAATATTTCAATAATTTTTTTCATATAATTAACACATAATTTTAATAATTCTTTTAGCTTGAATCTCAAACTCAACCTAAAACTTCAAATCTCGAACCTGAACTCAAATTCTTCGAGTTCAAGATTTAAAATTTAATATTTGAGTTTAATATTCAAGGTAAAAAAATTATTAAAATTATGTGTAAATGACATGAAAAAAAATTATTAAAATATTATTAAATAATTAGAAAAAGTTCGCAAATAATGTAATAGGAATGGTTCATAAAATAATTTTTTAAAATTATTTGAATAAAATTTATTTTAGGATAATGAAGAGAAATATTCTATTTTAGTCAAAATATATACACGAATCAATCAATCTACTGTTTTTGGATATTTTCTAAAAAATTAAGCTTTTCGAAACATTAAAAGAAACACAATTTTTTTAGGATTTTAACATATTTATTTAATTTTCATTAAAAAACAGACAAAGTGGATAAACTATGAGAAACAAAGATTTGTGGAAAGACAAAACTTTGAAACTTCTACCATGTTCTAATTATATTGCATGTTCCACGTGTTTTAAAACGTATTACTTTTCAAATTTTGTTTTTGTTCTTTATTTATTTTTTAATTCCTTTTTCACCACTCTAATATTTAAATTATTATTTTCGTCAATGGTGTAGGTAGGGACCTTGGCCCTCTATTAATTAAATAAAAAAAATTACGAGGTGACGAAATTAAGTTATAATTTTTACGATAGTAAAAATATAATTTTACCATTTTAATAATCTGTATCTTTATAATATTTAAAAGATTAAATCAAATTTTTATATTTTTAAAGGGGCGAAAGTGTTAAAATTTTAAAAAGCCTAAATAAAAATTTTCCATTTTAAAGAGGCTGGGTAATTTCGCCCATGCTTTCAAATATTAAATTCTTCTATTAAACCTACAGAAAATTTTCATTTTTTACCCCTCCAAAATAATTAGTAAGGCAATTTAATCCTTTTAGCTTTGACCCCCTTAATTAAAGTTTTTGACTTCATCCATAGTCCTATTTTACTCAAAAATTACTAGTGCTATGTGTTATTAAAAAAATTTCTAAATAAAAAAATATAATTCGAAGGTCAAATTAACAATTAAACCAAATATTAATGTTTATAATGTCATCTATACAATAATTCAACAAAGGAAAGCTAAGCCAATTTAAAATTTGACAATGACATGCCTTTGAGGTGCACCCACCATGAAGTTTTCCACTTAAAATAGCCTCCTCCTTTTGTTTGATACACCTCTTTTTCAATTTTTTTTAATTTTATATTTAATAAATTTTTAGTTCATGTATCTATATTTTATAATAAGTCATATGATATAAATCCCTCAATGTTTTTTTTCTTTATTTAATTTTAAACGTTTAATTATTCTTTTAGCATTTAAAATTTAATCATTCATACCCACTACCTTTTTATTTAATAATTGAAGGCTCGAACAAAACTTTCGCTAAATTGAATTATGTGAACCATCTAAATTTTAAAAAAATTACCCATGTAATTTACAGAGGCGAATCTAAGGCGCTGGCAGGGCTCCCACCCCCTTAAAATGAAAAATTACTATTTAGGCTATTTAGAAATTTTTAAAATCTTAAATTAGTAAAGGCTAAAATTATAAAATTCGATTTAATCATTTAAAAATTATAAAGATATAAATTATAAAAGATTAAAATTTCATTTGGACCCCTTAAAAAATTGTTTTGGCTTCGCCCCTAGTAATTAATATTGTCTTGTATGGAAGGTTAAATAAGAAAATAAAAATGCTGATGCTAGATTTTCTATTCTAAATCCGAAATTATAAGTTTTTTTCACTATAGAATAAAAATGCCACATAATAAAAAGAATAAAGAGATTAAATTCTTGAAACTAAAAAGTAGAGGAATTGGATTTCAAATATGAAATTATTCTACTCGATAAAATAATATCATATAATCATGTGACTTTTAAATAAAATTATTAGATTATTAAAATAATTTTTTTTATAATTGATTTTCAGGTCCTAAGTAATGCAAATTACAAAAGTGTAGAGCACAGAGTGATTGTAAATTCAGGCATGCAAAGGGTATCATTGGCATTTTTTTACAACCCAAAAAGTGATATACCAATTAAACCGGTCCAAGAATTGGTTTCTGCAGATAAACCAGCTTTATATCCACCAATGACATTTGATGAATATAGGCTCTTCATTAGATTAAATGGTCCTAAAGGTAAATCCCAAGTGGAGTCTTTGAAGTCTCCAAGATGTCATTGATACTATTATTATTATTTGGATTTGAATTGTTTTATCCATTTTAGGGTTATTCGAGCTTTTTGGATCGAGTCAACCTCTGATTCAAATAATTATAAATTACTTATTTAGATCATTTTGAGTTCGATCCATCTTTAGTTATTGTCATTCTGAGTTTAGATTATTGACTTTATATGACTAAATTTGATTGGAGCAAGTTGGGATTCAAATTAATCAAATACGAAAACTTTGGGTTCGGTTAATTTGTAGCTTAATTCATTCTAAGTTCGGGTTGTTGACTGTTGGCTCCCATGTCATTTCGGGTTTTAGCTATTTTGGGTTTGAACCATTGTGGATTGTTATTAACTTTCTGCGATCAAATTAAGGATATATCAAGTTTGAATTTGAATTGATCACGTCGAACTTTTTAATTCATTCTTAAGTTAGTATTTAAATGTAATTTTTGTAATTTATTTTTAATTTACAAATTAAAAAGAAAATTGTCCATTGATATTTAGGACCATATAAAGTGCATTATATGATTGCTTCCACCTTGGGTCAGTCTTTAGAAACCTTGAACTCCAAAGACAATTTGCCTTTTGTCTTTTGAATAAAAAACTGAATGAAGTTTTAAAGCCACTTTCTTAGTTCACTTTTACATCTCCATTCATGTCATTTAGCCCTTTAATTCCATAATTAATAAAATAAATTATTTTTAATTATATAAAAATTTAAATGTATAAACAAAAATATTTAGTGATTGTTGAATCAAGTTGTCCTAATTACATCCCATAAAGTCTTCTAGAACTCTATAAAAATAGGGCTACATTCTCTTCAATCACATTTTGATAGAGCACTTCAAAGCTTTATCAGTAACACTTTATAGCCCTACATTATAGGCTTGGAGGGGTTTTTTTTACCTAAATATGTGTTTTAAAAAAGTTAAATACTCAAATAAGTTAACAATTAGATTATTTACAAAAATGGTATGTTTTTTAGTCGCACCTATCTGACAGATGCAACTCTTTTTTTATATTAAAATATTTTTTAATAAAATATTATTATTTTATTTTTATTAAAAATATATAAATTTATATATAGGTAAAAATATGGTCAATGGGTCAAAATACGGGTAAAAAACACCCGAAACAGGTCGTGCCTGACGGGTAGGCGCGACTGGTTGCGCTTGACAAGACTGTCCAGTCAGCTCCCCCCTGCGTTATTAATTTATTAGTAATTTAGGATTATGTTATAAATTTTTGTGTTTAGTTTAGTATTTGGTGAGTTTTTAGTAATGTAAAATTATTTTGTTAAATATTTTGTCAGCAATTTATTATAAATTATTATGTTTTGTGAGTTTTTAGTAATGTAAATTTTTAAAAAAAATAATTGTATAGTTATTTTGTTAGTAGTTTCTGATTAGGTTATAAATTGTTAGTGTTTTGTTATAGTTATTTATTTTGTTAATAATTTATGGGATTAGGTTACAAATTGTTAGTGTTTAGTGATTTAGGGTTTTGTGATTTTGTGTTTTTTTTTTGCTCAATCAATTGATTACAAGGAAAGACGTTGGGATCACCCAACTCATACTAGTTTAAACAAGAAAATAACAGTAGCCAAACTATCCCAAAATAGGGCACAACAACAAAACCCAAACAAAGTTACCAATATGCTCAAAACAAGGGATTCCTCACCAAACCTGCTTTAGCGAAGTCTACTGCCATTCCAATCTTACCTTGATATGTGACATCAATTCGACTCTCAGCCTCTTGCCAAAACCATCCTTCAAAAATCACAAACAACTTCCTAAACGACCACAACCGAATACGGCAATAATTCAACCAATCCTAAATAAAATTTGAATTGCATTCCAAAATAAAAAGAACCTACCCCTTCCGAATCAATTCTATAACTATCACTGCAACCATCTTAATTGCCATTAGAACCGTCCTTTCCAAGACCTCCATTGTACAACCAACCAGAAAATAAATCGAAACCACCCCCTTATCTTCCACAACCCTCATCCACAATCCACAAACACACTCCAACCAGCCCTCGCTACATTGAATTGAATCCAACCCAAGAAAAAGTATCCTAAACAATACCCTAGTCCACATTGATCATCCACCCACACAACAAATCACTAGCCAACTCCACCAATCAATCCACCTCAATTCTCGTTCGTAAACCCACACATATTGAACATAAAACATCCATGAATAGAAGGCCAACCAAAATGAATCATCAATTTTGAAATAATTAAAACAATCCACCTTCTGTTCGGACAAAATCACCAAAAAACCTCTAGATAATAAAATTGCATCATATCAAGCATTATACATGTAAAAATGTCCCATTTTACTACACTAAAACCCCCTTTTCTTTTAATTTTTCACACACCTCCTCTTTCAATTTTTACCTAATAATAAATCCTTGTGAATCCAACAACAAGATAACGATTACCTTTCCATGAAACCTCCCAAAACAGTGTTGACAAATCGATCCCTAACACCCTTCTCGACAGGTCTGAATCTTTCCATATTTCTGTACAATCATCCATCACATTTACCAAAAATTCTCTCCATTCTATCGACATTTCTTAAATTTTGCAGTCTTGGATCTCCTTTGATGCACCAAAATCCCAAACATCCCCTGAGTCACCTTTCTTCACATACACCAAATACTGATCTAGTTTTTCTTCTCCCGGTATTTACCTCTGAAACCAGATCACCTCTCTTGCAGTGACTTCGAAAACTATGTTACTGAATCTCCGCTCTCATAATTTCTTCGATTACATCTTTTTCATCACTATGAACACTGAACCCCAATTTCTTTCTGATTTCCTAAGTATTATTTGCTTTCCTAAGGAGCACCCTCATTCTGCTACTTAAATCTAAATTTGAAAGGGATAAATTTACAACCCTCTCATTATCCTTACGATACTCCCTTCCTTTTTTCCTTATGCAGGGCTCTGTCTCTCTTCTTTCTCTCCTTTGATGTTAAGAAACTGTTTTGAATTTCATACATTGACAGTATCTTCTTGTTCAAGCCTTTCTTTTTTTTCTTACGAAGAAGAACTTAATTCAGTTCTTCTTCTAATTCCAGGTTTGACTCCCAAAACTCACCTCTAACTGTTTCATTTTCCTGACTGTTAATGTTGCCTTCCACTGGACTTATATTTTCTACTGATTTAGATTTTCCAGCTCTCCTACAGCCCACGTCCAAGTTCGAACCAATATCAATTCCCCCAGCTTTTGGATCTTCTAAAGGATCCTCTACAATAACCAAGCCCATATCCCTTACATCCTTCAAAGCCTTTTCCAATCATTTATCTGCTTCATCCGCTATTCCCTTTTTCATTTCATTGGAAACATACTCTGACTCAGTCTCTTCGATTACCAATTCCAACATTTTCTGACAATCATTAATATTGTTCCCATTTTCAAGATTGGTATCCAATAATTCTCTAGACTTGATGCTCTCTCTTCCCTCCAAAGGGATCTCCGGCCTTGTTCTCGCCACCGATCCAGACTCCGAAATGATGTCTTCTTCATTTTTCTTCCACCTAGCCTTACAGATTAAATTGTCATCTTTCATCCCCGTCAGTCCCATTTCCCTTACTCTGGTCAGGAAGAAATTATCACCAACTTCCATGTTAACTAATTTATCTACCATGTTCGATTGAGTTAAAGATATCATTAGCTTCATTTTTTCGAAATTATGGACTTTTGTTAAATTTTCACCTACAGACACCAGCTTCCCCCATAACCCAGCAACTCAATTAAATGTTTCATAGTTCTAACAATGCAATGGAACTCCTGATACTTCGATTCAAGTAACCCTCTCCTTAATCTTCAATTTCTCCAACCATGTCTCAATTTTAATGAAAAAATCTTTCAAATAAGACCATTCAGTTTGCCTTAACAAATCCATCAATTCTTCATCTGGTATTTCAACCAAAAAATGTTTTCCTTGAATCCTTTTTACAATTATTTTCCAAAGACCAAATTTTGCTATTTGATCATTGAGACTGTTTGAGTCACATACCGAACTCGATTCGCACACCAGGCATTTCTGTAAATTCCATAACAGTTCCTCCTCAACATGACATTGCACTATTCTTTTCTCAGTATTCATAACTTGTGTATTATTTTTTAGTCTTTCTTCACTCTTTACTTCTTGAACTATTTCTACACTCTGTTCCTGAACCTTTTGACCCGAATTATTCCTCCAAATCTTTCTTTTTCCATTATATCTAGCCATTTTCACCCCGATTCTCTTTCCCAATAAAAAGAAACCATTTAACCTTAATATCGCCCTTCGCGCATCCCTTTCATTGTTAAATCTCACAAAACCAAACCTATTACTATTCTACACCTTTTTTAAGGGATGAAAGCATCAACAACATCTCTATGGTATCCAAATAATGCCCACAAGCCTTTCCAATGCATGGAAGATGGAATATTGTAAACGAAAACTGTTGTCACGACTCCATTCTCCACCGCCATTGTCTTCTTAGCACGCTTCCCAATTATTTGACTAAAGTATGCTTACTACAATTGAAACCTATTCGAAATTCGTTAACTTTGCAGCTACTTGAACTTGTGATTTTTTAATAATGAATTTTAAAAAAAATAATTTTATAGTTATTTTGTTAGTAATTTATGATTAGGTTATATAAATTGTTAGTGTTTAGTTATGTGTTTTGTGATTTTTTAGTAATTTATTTTTAAAAAAAATAATTTTATAGTTACTTTGTTAGTAATTTATGATTAGGTTATATAAATTATTAGTGTTTAGTTTAGTGTTTTGTGATTTTTTTTAATGTAATTTTTATATAATGTTTAGTTTAGTTTAGTGTTTTGTGGGCTCCACCAGTCGCGCCTGTCAGATAGGCACAACCAGTCGCGCCTACCAAATAGGCGCATCCTAGCCCTATACTACTTTCATATTTATACAGGGTCTCTGGAAAATAAAATAATAATATTTTATTTAAAAATTTTAAAAAATATTTTAATCTAAAAATAGGCACAACTAAAAAAAATACAATTTTTGTAAATAATTCAACTGATAACCTATTTTAGTATATAATTTTTTAAATTTATTTGTGAAAAAAACCCCTTAGAGGGGCTCTGCTCAAGCTTTTTCATCTCCATAAAGGTGGGGAGGATGAATATTTTTGAATACTCAACTTAAATTTAACTGCACATTCCAAACTTTCGAAGGTCTGCCGTAGTTGTCAAAGTAATATTATATCCAATCAAGTCTTTCAATCAATTTAAATGTTGGTTTGGTTATATTTAAACACGTGTACATCTATGATATAGACAAATTACATAAAGAAATTGCAACTCTAATTTTACATACAAAATTGTCACATCTTACATCTTTAAATAGCTCAATCAAGGAATTTCATTGCGTGTGAATTTGGTTCAACAGCCCTCAAAATGGTAAAATTTCTTCTAAGATCCCTTGAAAAATTATAAATCTATAAATTAGTATATTAATAAAATTATATTTTAATCCTTCCAAGAGTTTATAATTCAATTCTAGCCTCTCCTAATTTCTTTTACCTTCTCCCATGATAATACATCATTAGAAATTAAAATTTTAATAGCTTGTCATGATCTGATTCACTAACAATACGTAAAATTATATATTTTCGTAGGAATATAATATCACAACATAATGCCTAAAATTACTCATAATTTATCCTTAACTCTTAAACAAGAGGATAATACGTTTTAACATACTCGAAATATGTTCGTGTATACTGACAATAATACCGATACTAACGGAACAAATAACCAATTGGCAATGGATGAGGGTAATGGAGTAGAAAGGGAGAGCTTTATATATATATATATATAATGGCCCCAAATGCCCACTGTTTGGAAACAGGCTTGCGTCAGCCCGAATGCACTGTTCCTAGTCAATTCCCACGTGCATAAATTAAAATTTTTTAATGAAATAATAAATTAATAAAAAGTTGATCTAAGCCATGATAAGGACATAACAATATAATTAAAAATAATGATTATTATTTATTAATTAAGGAAATAGTAAACATAGTATTTTTAAGGGATAATTTAACATTTAATCCCTGAGTAAATTTTTTTTTCATTTTGGTTTTTGCACATTAGTCTTAGAATTTGATAGCTTTTCCCTCATTTGGTCCATGAATAACACTCTGTGTTTGTGCTACACTATCACTTGATTTTTTTTAAATTAAAAAATATTTTTTATTGTACTATTTTAGATTTTATTATTATTTTTTAAAATTTTAAGTGATAACATGACATAATCTCAAAGTGCTACACCATTACACCTTGATGAAATCAAAATTCAATGACCAAATTAAAAAAAATTACCAAGTTTGGAGATTAATGTGGACAAAAAATTAGGGACCGACTTAAGTTAGTGGTCAAGTTCAATGACCAAATGTTATTTTATCCCTAGTTTTAAATTTGTTAACCAGAGGAATTGATTGTTTTTGAATGGATAAATCTGGTCGAGTTAATCAGAATTTAAAAATTTTTAGATTTTTGAGTTTGAACTACTTTAGGGTTTAGATCATTTAAATTTGTAAATCGAACTTTTTAAGTCAAATGATCTCAAGTTTTGATTGTTTTGAGTCGTTTCAATTTATTTGTTCGGATAATTTTGAATTTATATAATTTTAGATTCAAATTATTAAAAATCTGAATTATATTTAAGTTCGAGCTTAACGGATTAAATACAATTGAATTAATTTAATTTAATTTAATTTTTGAATTCGATAAAAATTAATTGATATAAATACTTCAATTTAAAGTATAAAAGGAGAAAGAAGATGAAAATAATCACGTGGACGAATTCATGCACCAACAATAAAATGATTACGCCATTGTTGACGTCACGTTATTCAAAATAATGTTTCTTTAAAGAAAGAGGATGGATGACCCGGAAATCAACAAAGATATCTTACAGAAAACTAAAAAATATTCGGGTTAATTTGAAGTTGGGTTCGAATTGTTTCGGGTTCAGATCATTTCAAGGTTATGTCAGTTTTAAATTTGGATAAGTTTAAATTAAAGTTGGTTCGGGTTAAGGTTGTGCGAATTCGGATTGATGACTTTTTATGACCAAATTGAGTTAGATTGGTATGAGTACAAGTAGCTCGGGTCAGATGTTTCAGGTTCAGATCATTACCGTCTCCGTGACGCGTTTGAAAATCGTGTTAAAAAATGACATTGAAACTTGAAGATTCAGCTCGGTTGAGGTCGAAGAACATGTGTATTAGAAACCATTTATGCTTTTATGCATCATCCTAAGTGTCCCCTTGATTCCGAAACATGAAAAATGGAAGACAAAGCCTAATGCATCATCCATTTCGTATACCACACTACATGTCATTCATGTAAAGTATTGAAATTTAAGGGAGGATGTCAAGAACCTGTAAGATTTTACGACAAACATCGGTGAATACGGATCTGTCCCGTCCCTCCATTAGCTGCTACTGCCTAGCCTTCTTTTGGCAAGATGGGCATTTGTAAACCTTAATCATTTCCGCCTTGGCTGGTGTTATCTTAACGCACTTTCCATGGTACCATCGTTCACAGTTATCGCAACCAATACAAAACTCGTCTGAATTGTAACCTCCACCACAGCTACCACAAAAGGTATCACCTTGCTCCTCTTTGTCATCCTCATAACTTTCATTGGCTAACTTGGGATTACTTCTTGGTTGACCATCGATTGACCTCTGAAAGACCAAAATTCAAGCAAGTGAAAAGACGATGATGACTGTATTAGCAGTTTGCATTGCTTCCATCAACATTCTTGTGGATCGAGGGCTACGTATATTCACCTTTGTGCTGTTTCATGATTTGCTTCCACTCTCCACTGTGGGCTTCTCTTTCACAGGCTTCTGTCCGGTTACAACTTCAAAGACGGTAGGAAGATCATTCATCATGCTAAAAAAGCACTTCCTGTTGAGTGAAGGGCACAAAACTCATGATTAATAGTTCCATAAGAAAACGATTCAAAAGAGAGAGTGTGTGCAAAAAGGTCAACATGATAGGCTATGTGGCTTGGACTATTTATTTTTCTTGAAGTACTTGTGTCTAACAGACAGGTATAGTGATATGACCAGTAAATACATGGAAAAACTTCAAAAAATCTAACCATAAGCGAATCGGGTGCATATCTGTATCTGACAAAGACACACAAATCCAAGTAACATAGATTGTAGTTATTTAGGAACTAGAGTAATGCTACAATTACAAAACAAAGACATGTGAAAACCAAGAAAGGCAGGCGCCAAAACTACCAATATAGGAATCCTAAACAACTAAAAGCTTTGAAGGACCGTGATTCTCCCACAAACTCCGATAATTACAAAGTGAATATTAAGTAAAAAGCCAACCATTTAAATGCTAAACGTCTTAAATTGATTATATCATTAGTGATAATAGTACATAGCATTTATTGGAATAGAGTAGCATTCACAGATTAGTTTGGGGACACCTTCAAACTAGCAACCCCGGTCTACATCAGATAAAAACATAAAGTACTACAATCCTCTCACAAACTCCGATAATGGCAAAGTGAATGTTAATTAATAAACCAATCATTTAAATGCTTAGCATCTTAATTCGATTAAATTACTAGTCATAGTAGTATGTGGCATTTAGTGAAATAGGGTAGTATTCACAGATTAGTTTGAGAACAACATTTGAACTAGCATCTCAGGATAGAAGATGAAAACATCAGATAAAAAGGAGAAAGTGGTCTATACTTAAAAGGATCCATGAGATTAAGATAGAAGGTATTCATCTCCAGATTCACACCTTATGATCCAAGGAATGACTCCACCAAGGTATTCTCTCTGCTGTAAAAAAGGGATGTCTAATTCGGAATAAATATGTCATCAACTAGCTAAATTTTAATGAATGTGAACCACCTCAAATATAATACTAATGGCTTCATGCAATTATAACAGTACCAGGTTTCAAAAACTCAAAAATATCAAGTGAACAACATCTACAAGGGCATACGAAAACTCATAGAAAACCATAAATTCATGGATTTATATCCAATAAAGAAGAATCGGAAATTTTATAAAATCCCAGTTTGCAATATACCACATTCATGATAGATTTCATAGAATAAATTCCACCAAATAAGGGAACATTTCTTCTGAGAGAGGCCGATATATATATATCAAGTATTCCAAATTAACACCAATATCACTATGCCGATGGTTTAATTTTTCAAATTCCATCCTCACACTATTCTCCATTCTCATTTTTCTTGTATGTGAAGTCAAATAATTCATATACTAATTGTTTAGTACAAGAGGCTAAAACAGAGGTAATAAGCACAATGTTGGACTAAAAAAAGAACAATTGTAATTCAAGTTGAGAGAAGACATATGCGAGAACAACGTACCTTTCATTGCGATTAAGGCGAGCACCAAAATAGAATGCCACAGAAAGCAACCAACAATCACTATGCACAGCAACTAGCGATAGCCAGTCTTTCTTATTCATCCCATCTCTTGCAAAATTAATACCCAAACCTGGCTCGGGGAGCTCCGATGGAACTTCCTCTGCCGGTAAAGCTACCTCCCATGCCTCATTTGGTTGTCCATACAAACACAAATTCTCCTTATCTGAGAAACGGCAAAATAAAACACTTCGATAAAGAAAACCAAAAGCTGCAACCAAAAAATCATGGATTTCTAAAGCCTATAAAAAGAACAACTCGGAACTTGATGCTCAACTTAATTTGACATCCATGACCAAAATCCTTGAAATCTCAATGGCAAGAAAACAAATTCGCATCTAAATCGATCGGCCGAGGTTAAAACGATGAACCAAAGCCTATAACAAAACTTTTCTCTTTCAAATTCAGTCAACTTCCTGTACTAAAAAGCAACTCCATTGCAATTTTACCTCAAATCAAAGTAAAACACTGAAAATCGAAGTAAAAACTTTGAAGCAGTTGAGAAAAATTGCATTCAGGGGGAGAAAATCTAAGCAAAAACAGAAACTCAGCTTCAAAATCGAACCCGCTCGATCCAATCACCTAGAGACTACTTAGCTCTCACTTCAAATTTCAAATTAAACGCATTGCAAGTAAACATAAAGTTCATCTCAACTTTCCCGTCAATTTTCTCAGCAAACAAACAAAGGAAAAAATAGAAGAAGCGAAACTGACCTGGATCGCATTGCGAGTAGAAATCATCTACATCTGATCCAAAACAACACGACAACATCAAAAAAATCGAAAAAAGAAGAAGAAGAAATTCAATGAATTCAAAATTAGGCTTTACGGAAGGAGGGGGAAATCCAATACCGTAAGTGAGAGCACGAACAAGAGCAGAGCGTCGAGCATTATAGTCTTTGAAGATCTCTTCAACGGTACGAAGACTAGAAGAAGCCATTAATTATTATTTTTCTAAATTTCTAAAAGTAATTTTCTTTAATTCCCAACCAAAAAAAAAATCGATTAATTATGAAAAATCCAAACTTTAATTCAAAGACTAAAAGAAAGAAGTTTAATAAAAAAAAAAAAAAAGAGTTTTTGAAGCTCAGTTGTACGGAAACAGACAAGAGGAGAGAAAGAAGGGAAAGGAGGATTTGTCTGTATATTGAACTGTCAGCAAAACAAAACAAAAACAGGTAGATTAGTTTTGGTTAAAGTATACTTCAAGTCCTTCGACTTTTTGTAAATTTGTAATTTAGTCACTTTATTTTTATTTCCAGACTTTCGTCCTTATACTTTTCAATTTCCAAAATTTAGATGGAATTATTAATAACATTAAAATACTTATGTTAAATTTAAATAAAAAAGCTTAATATATTATTTAGTATTCTAGCTTTACACTCTTTTTTAATATAGTAATTCAATTTATATTTGACAAAAGTATATATTTTGAAGATAACGGTATTAATTTTTTTAGTGTTTAATTTGGGTTTTAAGATTGATTTTACAAAAGTTTATTAGCAATTATTAGATTTTATTTTTTTATGATTTTGTTAATATAATAAATTTAGTGTTAATTGTGAATTTATTTAATATTGCATTTAATTTGTCAAATACAGTCCAAAGAATGTGATTCAATTTATATTTTAGTGTTGATTTGCCGAAATTTAATTTCTAATATTATTATTTAATTATGAATTTTCATCAAATTAACTTTAAAACCCGAATTAAACACTAAAAAGTTAACATTGTTATCTTCATGTACAAAAATATATAACTTTTGCCAAATATAGATACCACATTAAAAAAGTGTCAAAACCTAGGTATCAAATTATGCATTAAGCCATTAAGCTATATAACCAAAAAAAAAATGAACTAAGGCTTCGTTTAGTTTTATGAAACAATAGTCATTTTCGTATTTGTTTTCTTGAAAAATGAAAAACATTGAAAAATCGTATTTGGTTGAAAATTTTAAAAATAATTTTTGGAAAATAAAAATATGTGAAAGTTAAAAAATAATAAAATATTATAATCGTTGTTTTCGCTTAAAACGTTTTGTAAATCTGAAAATGATGAAAAAAATAATTTTTAACTTTAAATGAATTAACTTTGGTTTAAACTTGTATAAACATAAAAATATTTATTTTTTCAATAGTTTTTTTAATTAAATTTAGTACCCTAATTTAAATTCATATAAATTTAGAATCCTTTTATTTTAATTTTCATGTTTTTATTGTAGAAAAATAAGTATCAAACAGGTTTTTTTTTAATTTTCAAAAGATATAACATAAAAATTAATTTTTTCAAAATGAAAATGCTGAAAGTAAACGAAGATTAGATTCTTAAATATAAAAGTAAAAGGACTAAATTCAAAATTTACAAACAGTATAGGATCTATAGCATATTTTCACCTTTGATTTTTGGTTCATGGAACATAATAAGGCCGTGTTTGGTTTAGGCCCAAACAAAAATAATATAAGGCCTTGTTTGTTCATGGCTGAAACCAAAAATTAAATTTAAGTCATGATTTAGTCCTTGAACTATATCTGTTTTCACACTTCAATTCTTAAATTTTTTTGTCCACTTTAAAGCGTGAACTATTATTTTCGTTTTAGTTTATCCAAAAATAATTGTCAAGTGACACATTCTTATTAGATATCGGTAATTGAAATTAATACAAATAAACAACATCAATATACAATCTAATTGCAAACTATTACCATTACATACTATCCATTGAAATTACAAGTCTACAAGTGTGTATTTTTTTCATAGTGATGATATCGAGGAAGTTAATTTCGTATCGATACTGATTGTATCGGCCAAAACATCGTGTTCCGATAATAAACCGGGACAACCTTGGATGATACACCCCAGACTAGCACTAATACTATAAGATTATACATGGTACAATGCACAGCCTAAGCATATTAGGCACCTAATTACACTGGATTAGCCTAGTTCACGGTAATTTTGGGGGGAAGGGAAACTCCAATCGGGTTCTCAGACAGAAGGGCGGTGCGGTCGGGAATGATTTTCACGATAGTGTGAGAGCCGAGGTTGTATTTTTTCTCGACTTCCGTGAATCCCTTGGTGAGAACTTTTGATATCCAATCTGTCACTACGATCATGTTGTCGTCCGATAAATATGCGGCTGCTAGTAGTTGTTCTGTGACATTCGGATCAATCTCTAGAGAACAGTATGCAGAGTTTATAGACTCGTGGAAACTCCGGTTTATGTGGTGTGATACTTTCTGCGCAAGTGTGTCGAAATCGAATGGCTTGAAGATTACGTTTTTGACGGGTTGGTTGAAGAAATGTTGCAACCAAGGTGAGGTGTTTTCGACGGTTCCGTCATCGGTTTCTTCAGCTGGAATGTTCAAATCTAGATTCCGAAATGGTGTCGGGTTAGTCCGTTTAGCCGCTATTTCCTTGATCTCGTGCTTTCGTTTATTCGAAAAAGACTTCCTAGAGATGCCAATTGGGTTGTTGTCATGCTTGACTAATATCTGTAATGGCCAGCCTTTGGCTCTCAATATGTTCTCCTCGGAGTACATTGGTGTTTTACGATGAATGATGACTCGATTTTCCGTATTTAAGGTTGAAGTCGTGACAAGAATCGCATTGTTGGTGCTCACTTCTCTTCTGTGCGAGTCCGAAAGTTTGCCAGTCCGGATAGCCCGTAACAAGCTGCTTAAAACATGAATATCAGCTTTATCTACATTCTCAAGGAATACAACAGATAAGGGCTTTTTGCTCAATTCCTCAGCAACGTAATTGATCGTAGTCTTCCCTCGAAACTTTAAATCGAAATGCATAACCCCGTCTTCAGAACTTAGATCGATGGAGATGAAATTCTCTCGGCTTCCATAGATTACATCCGCGAGTGCAGCAGCAATTTTCTTCTTGCCACACCTATCAGGTCCACTGAAATTCAGCCATATATCACCTCTTCGGCCGGCTCCATGACATTTTCTGTTTAGTGCTCGACCGTTGGCTACCGTTTGGCAAATAACACTTGCAGCTTCATCTTGCCAGCCGACTTTCTCAGTGACAGCCTTAAAAAGCTTCTTGAAATAGCTAGGATCAAGCGGTCCACCGAAGTCAGGAGATGAAGAGGATGAGAACTGAGCTTGATGGCACAAGACACCATCATTAACAAGTGTAGCATGGTTCTGATCTGTCAGTTTCGTCAATTTGTTGCTTGAAGAAACCGAATATAAACCCAATCCTAAATCCGTTGTCACAGAAGTTACAGACGTAGGCGATGTGCGACTAACATTGTCCACACTCGAATTTGATAAACTGCAAGGAGATATGGGCTCGAGCGCCTCAAAGTTGCCTCCATTCGAACGCATAGTAGGCATCTTCGGAAACTTAATGGTTGAGCATGAACTTACATTCGTGTTGTTGCTACAATGACCCCAAGGATTTGGTTTATACGCATTCGACTCAGGGACTCGATGAGTGTGATGAAGGCGCCAGCATATATCATCCCACTTCTTTCGCAACCCCGCTATCTTAGCATTCAATAACAGTCCATCATCTTTGGTCTGCACTGAAAATAAACCGATCGATATATAAAACAACTCCGGACCGACATTGCCGATATTAAGAGCTAAAGAAACAGAAACGGAAACATAAACTAAGGGACATACCTTCATATATGATCCATTATTTGCACCAAGCTCAGCCATTTGCAACCAAGAAGGCAAAGCGGATCGGTATTGATCCGCTACTGAAACATCAAATCCTCCCTTTGAAAGTGCAATAACTTCTTGTTCGTATCTCTCGCTGCATAGGTGACAGTGCGGTGGTACAGATTGATACGAGTCGGTTAAAGAGCCCTTCGACTCGGACGGCGTTGGAAATAGCCCGCCAAATGGAACAAATGACTCCATCAAACTGTAGTTTTTGGCAATGTAACTATGAGAAATGATCGGAGCTAGGAAACAAACACATTACACATTATGTTAATGTTTCAAAATATATACTAGAACCATCAATTAAGTGGATAGGGTTAATTTTGAGTCAGATCAATCTAAATCAAGTAAATTCGACTTTTAAAATTTTCAAATAATTTCGGCTCGGCTTTCGTTTCATTTTAAACTCAATTTTTTTTAATTTGATCATTATAAATTTGTATCATTTTGAGTTTAAAAAATTTAACCAACGAATCTAACCCATTTTTAAAGAATCTAACCAACTAAAAGCTTAAAATGACCGGTTTGGAATTGGTTAGATTTGTTG
This sequence comes from Gossypium hirsutum, assembly GCF_007990345.1. Taxonomy (NCBI): domain Eukaryota; kingdom Viridiplantae; phylum Streptophyta; class Magnoliopsida; order Malvales; family Malvaceae; genus Gossypium; species Gossypium hirsutum. The sequence continues at coordinate 117,358,716 of NC_053433.1, read as the reverse complement.
TATTTTGATCACTCTAATATGCTTAAATTTTAGATTTAATCCTTACACTTTAATTTTTAACATAACTTATTTTCTATATTTTTATAATGTTATTAATTACTTCAAATAATTAATATGTTAACTTTTCAATTAAATGTTACATGGTTTTACATAATTTGAAAGTGTATTTTTAAATCGAAAAAGTAAAGGGATTAAATTCTTTAAAATAAAGGAGGACTAAATCTCAAATGTATGAAATGTATAGAGACTTAGAGTTATAGTTGTTTGAACCGGATTGGACTGGTCGGGGTACCAATCCGAAGAGAGGAATGAGACAATCAACCCACGAACCAATACGGACCGATTGAATCGTGTTAAAAGTTGATTGAATTGATTTTTTTTATAATTTTTTAGTAATTTATTTTATCAAACCGTACAACTAATAGTCTGATCGATTTGACAACCAATCTGATTATTAAAATCTTGTTTAGAATATATTTTAAGCTTCAAATTTTTACTCTATAATTGAACACAAGCAAAAGTTCAATCACGAAGCGTGTGAGAGTATGTACTAGTTTTTGTTAATGTCTTGTTATTTAGTTGACTAGTGATGATACATAAAAACATCTCACAAAACAAAGAATAACCTAAACCATCATTATAAAAATAAGAGTAAATTACATTAGTAGTCATCCGATTATGATTTTTTTCTTTTGATGATTAAATTATGAAAAATTATAAAATGGTCACTCAATTATTATTATTATTCTTTTGGTCCTTCAATTATATTAAATTTTTTGGTGTTTTTATTTTTACGTTACACAGAAAAAAGACAGAATTAAGCGATCATTTTATAACTTTTCATATTTGGGTGATCAAAAAGATAAAAAAAAAACATAACTGGATGACTACAAAATGCAATTTACCCAAAAATAAAAAATATTGCCATGCAAGTATACATACATACATACATACATGTAAATATATTCGTATACCTGGATTTGGGATAAGACCGAGGCAATGAACTCCTAATGACAGTAATGGGCAAAATCTGCAAATCCCAATGTTTTTCAACTGAAGGAAACCTACATATGAACTTCAAATATGTCTGGTAACTTGTCGCTGCTCCCAACACATAAAAATTCCCTTCATGAACCTGTAATAACCTCGTTAACTGTCCCACTATATAACTAACTCCACCTTCTTCTTCTTCGTTTTCGTTTTCGCCATTGACGAAAGCTTCAAGCCCACCATAATCCACCACCAACAATCCGGATCCACCCGTTTTCCGCTCTACGACCCGACCCATTTCTTCAAACTTCGAATCCGCTTCCGTTTTGTTAAACCCATCGTTGATGCACTTGGTGATATAATCTCCGATGCTAATTATGTGGAAAATGTCTTTTGATTGGGCAGTGAAATTCGTGAGTGCATCGTAAGCGCATGCACCGACGAGGAGGGGATTCCTCCTTCGCGCTAAAAGTTCAACTATTCTGTTACGGTTTTCAAAATAAGAAGAGAAACCCGGGAAAGGGAAAGGGAAAGTGAAGCCCCGAGGACCCGGATCCGGATTTGGATTTTCGAGGTTGCAGAGGAAGACCGGTGGGCCACGTCGTCGGGGGAATGGAGGATGGTTAGGGAGGGGACAGGTGATTGCGAGCTTGATTTCAGAGCTCCGAAAACCCGCTTCGGCGAAAACCCGACTGACAACCGGGTCATCGAGGATCGATAAAATCAAGTGACGGAGATCAACTTGGATTGACGAGATATTGGAACCGTTTTGCTGCGATATATCGCGGTAAATGTTGAAATTCTCAGGCTGTTGCCTCCGTTGATTCGCTTGAGATCGCTTTATCGCCGCCATGAGCGAGTTGGAAACGGGCGGATCGTCGGTGAGTTGACCCGAGGGGACTCGGTCAAGCGACACGCTTATACAAAGCTCCAACGCTTTGAACTGGTGACGGGGTGGGTAAGCGACGTTCCGAGCGCGGGAGCAGGCCGCGCGTAAGGACAACGACGACGAGGAAGAGACGGAAAGGAGTGCAGAGACGGCGTGTAACGAAGTCGTTTGAGCATGTTCCCTCCGTCGAGCGACTGTTACCGCCTCGTCCAGCGCGTCAGCTGCCTCCGGCGTTAAGCATTGCCGCGCTACACTAATCGGCGTAGGCATCCCCGGCTGCTATCATAAAAAGCCCAAAAAAGAAAACAGAACACAAATACAAAATCTTTATTAAAAAATAATATTATTTGTTTGTTTATAACAGAATTGAAGATGGGATTTTTATTTTACAAAAAAAAAATCTATTTTGAGGAAAATAATATGAAGGTGGGGATTGAATTTTATATAAATATATATAGGGGAAGAATAAGTGTTGTCCACTTCCATGAGCATCATTGATTAAGACAGCACCGGTTGAATTCTCACTCCATTGGTATAGTTACTTCAAACTCGACTTCGAGCGTATTTAAGTAAGAATATAAAATTTTTTACGAATAATTTTTAATAAATTTGATAGCATCTTTATCTTGATAAATCATATATATATATATATATACACATTAGAACACTACTAAAAATTAAAAATTAAACCCACCATTACTTTCAATGAAAGCAGAGTGGACAAAAACAAAAACCATAATAGCGTGGGAAGCACTATAGTTTTATAGAAAACAAAGTGAGCTAGAACTTAAAAACAAAAGAAAAATAGAATAATATTATTGAAGAAGTCGCAACCAACAACTAATCCGAAAACCAGTATTGCGGTCGACAAAGCTAGAATTTAGTTCCAGAAAATTAAACAATTAAGATTTTCTAGAAGAGGAAAGAAGAAACATTTTTTTTATAAAAATTAATCTAGATTTAATTATTTAATTATTTTATTTTAAATTTCAAATTTCATTAAAAAGTTAATGATCGACTCTTTTTAAAATGTTAAAAGTTAAATTTAACTTAAAAATAATAATAATTAGATTGACAAAAAAAATATAAACTTTAAAGATAATTTTGACATTATACTTATAATTTTTAACTTATTCCTTTTTTGCTAAATAATTTAGGAAATAATGATGAGAATCACTAATTTGTTGGTATTTTCCAATTTTATGATGATGGAGATATAAAATGGAGATGCTGTGTCCACTGAGTTGGGAGTGGGCCAAAAAATCAACTCAGTGTCACCCTCACTCTTTCCTTGCTTACGTGTATATATTTCTTTTCAATCTTTTTACCTTGTCCTGCTTTCGTTTCTTTGTGCTGCCGTGTCGGAATCGGTCCACACAACTGAGTTGACTAAATTGTAATAGAATCCAACCCAACTCAAACCTAAAAAAGAAAAAAAGAAAAAAAAACTATAGCAATTTATATATATTCCAATTTAAGGTTAATATTCAATTTGGTATTCAAGTTTTTTTTTCTGAATTTGACAATTTAATTCTCAAACCAAATAATTCAATAAATATTTGACACATGTACTTTAATAAAATATATATATACGTAATTGGAACAAAAATAAAGCTCAAGTACCAAATTGAACATTAAAACTAAGCTTGCGTACTTAAATGGGACAAAGAAAACATAAGTATCAAGTTTAAAAAACTCCGATACTAAAGTGAACATTGAAGCCAAATTCAAATGCTAAATTAAGATAAAAATTAATTAATTAAGTCGATGTTTTATTTTTTTTTGAACCGAATTGATTGAATCGAACTTACTGTTGTTCCGAAAATATAAATGAACGAAGAAATAAAAGAGGAGATTTGAAGGGTTGGAAGTTGATTAAATTGTAAAAAGGTTGAAAGTGAAAGGAGGAAATGAAAATAACCCTACACCCACCACCACAAAACAAATGCACTCATCTTATTCATCGCTTTGGAATACGAGAGAGGCCCATGTAATATTTAGGAATAAAGTATTTTGCTTTAAGTCAATATATATTTTTATTTAATTATATATGAAATTGGCTTTTTTAAAATAAATATTGTTTAGAAATTATTAATAAATTATCGAAATAAAATATTTATCATTTTTATCCAAAATAACTTTAAAAATATATAATGTTGATTGAGCATTGGCTTAATTGACAAGGGCATTATTATTAGCATAAGAGAATGTGAGTTCGAGTACACTGAAATACATTATCCTCTGTACTATTTAAAAATTTGAAAATTAGTTCATTTCTTTTATTTTTAGGAATCTAGTCCCTCTACTTTTTAAATTTCAAAATTCAAATCAAACTATTAACATTGTTAAACTTATTCTGTTAAATTCAAGTTTATTATAACGTTATTTTTTAGTTACATTGCTACAATGTGAATATTCATAGTGACGAATCCAGGAGATTGACAGATGCCCCAATCCCTCCTAAAATAGAAAAATTCCTTTTAAGGCTTCTTTATAGTTTATAAACTTTTAAATTAGTAATTGTAAAATTATACTATGACCCTCCAAAAAATGATAAAAATTGATTTAGTCATTTAAAAATTATAAAGATATAGGCTATTAAAATGATAAAATTGTAATTTAACCACTGTAAAAACATACAATTTGGTTCTGGGTCCCCAAAAAAAATTTCTGGTTTCACTCCTAGTCACACCAATAAATTTAACAAAAAAATTAACAGGGTTAACAATTAGACTTGAATTTTAAAATTTAAAAAAAATAATAAAAAAACCTAAATTATTAAAAATAAGAATATACAAATTAAATTTCAATCAAAATAATTATGATTTACATTCCAATTTTTTTAGAGAGAGAAAGGTGAAAAGGTGTTTGATTTGATGTGTTGATTTTTGTTGTGACCTTTTCAAATTCTTGTCTATAACCTTCCCCACCCCAGATATGACCTGGTCTTTCTTTTATATATATATAATATATATATTACTTTACTCTTTTTTAAGTCAAATTTTACATTATTTTATTTTTTGTGCCATATTATTAGCACTTTTTCTCTTGATAATATTGCTACTAGACTTGTGAATTGTATGGGAAGGTTTAATTTTGGATTGAGTTAAATATGGGTGGAATTAGTTATGGGAGAAGTCAAGAAAATTTTATTGGAGCCAAAATAAATAATAAATTTTTGGGTTAAAATGTGTTTTTTTATTATATTAATTTATAATATTATAAAATTTAAAGGGATAATATAATAATTTTTTCATTTTGGAGGGTCAAGGCCATTGTTCCTCGTCTCCTAGTATTGCTTTTGGAATAAATTTAAAATTTAGAGTCATTTTAAACTCGAGTTTTAATTATTTGGTTTCAATCCAATATTAAGTTATAGATTTAAATCATTCAAATTTTCCAATCGAATTTCGTTAGGTTTTATCATCTTAAAACTAGGTCATTGCAACTAATCTTTCAGATCATTGAGCCCATCTCTTTTTAGGGAGAAATTATTTTATAGACTCTTCTCGCCACATCATTTATGGTTCATTTTTAATTATTTAATGATATTTCAACAATTTTTTTCATACTATTAATACATAATTTTAGTATTTTTTTTACTTTGAACTCTGAATTCCAAGCCCCAAACCTAAAATCTTAAATCCTAAACATTGAATCCCAAACCTATAACCTTAAATTTTACTCGAGGTTAAGGTTTGAGTTTGAGTTTGAGTTCAAGGTTTCAAATTTGGGTTTTAGGATTCGAGATTTAATATTAGGGACTGAGATTTGAGGTTTAGGATTCAAGATTTAGGATTCATGATAAAAAAATCATCAAAATTATGTATCAATAACATAGAAAAAATTACTAAAATGTCATTAAATAATTGAAAAGAGATCATAAATAATGTGATGGGAAGGGTTCATAAAATAATTTATCCATTTTAAAGTTGAATCAAATGAATTTAGATTATTATTATTTTTACAATAAAATCAATTTGAAATTATTTCTAATTCAATGTAATCTAAATTTTATAATTATTTTACATAGCAAAGGAAAAATAATTTTAGGGGAATGAAAAGAAAGGGAAAAAGGGAAAAGCTTTTGTTTTATTAAATGGAGCTATTGGCATTGGGTCAGTCATTTTCACATATATTTTTGATACTATACACACATACTCTCAAGTTGGCCTAGAAAGTGGCACATTGTTTGTCCCTTGGCCACCATTGTTTAATAATGAAAACACTGAAAAAAGTCATAGAAAAGAGATCTTGATAGTGAAAGATGGAAAATAAAAGCTAAACAAAGGAATGGGAGAAGAATCTCACAAACCCAATTGAGATCTTTCTTGGGTTTTTAGAATCTTCACTTTTTTCTTCTCTTTAATTAATTAACAATAATATTAAAAATATATTAAGCCGAGTGTTCAAGTTCGAGTCTCATTCAACTGTATAGTTAGGTGTTTTGGCCCATCTTGATTAAATAGACTAATAGTAATTTTAGTCCTTTTCAATTATAAAATATTCAATTTAATCCTTATTTTAATAAAATATTTACTTCTAACTCTTCGAAATTGAATTTTTAACTTCGCCCTTGAACCCATCATGTGTAATTTCCATGTATGGGTCTAGTAGGTAGGTTTTGTTTGAATTATTATGGCCTAAAAGCAACTTTATTCTTTCCATTTATAAAAATATTCTTTACTTTTAGCTCTTAAAAATTTTAAATTTTATTTTGACTCCTTAAAATTGAATTTCTAGCTTCGCCTTGGTCTCATCATGCATTTTTGCCTTGTGTGAGTCTAGCCTAATAGGTGGATTTCGTCTAAATTTTATTATGGTTCTTAATTTGTTTGTGCGCTGTTATTATTTGATTCTATTTTGTAGTTTCTTAGATATGCATTTACATTAATAGATTGATTTGATTTTTCTATATATATAAGAATCATATCAACTGATATAGTGATTTGGAACAAGGCATAACATTAATAATAGTAGTAGGATCAAATTATGTAAAATTAATATATAAGAATTAAATCTTTAAATCGAGAATAACATAGGGACGAAAACTATAATTTAAAATAATTTTTTTTATTTGAAAATCAAGTCATGGGTAAATTATGTGAAAAACAACATCAGTTTATAAAGTATATCAATGAAAAAAACCATAATTAAGACAATGTTTTAAAAAACTTTAACAAAACAATATGCATTAAACACATCTTTGATTTGCAATGGCAGACAGTGCCCCCCCCCAAAAAAAAAGCCATTAAAGGGGGAGGAGAGTTGAAATCATTCCAAAATCCTAGAGGCTGCTTTTTTAGGGAACCAAGAACTACACCAAAATAATAATAAAAATTATATTATCATTAAAATATTTTAATTTTATATAAAATTTAATATGTAAGAAAGCAATATTTTATGTATTTTTTTAAAATATATTCATATCGTGTTTTTATATTGAGATAATATAATTTTTAGTCCTTGAACTTGACAATTAGGTCCGTTTTGGTACTTGTACTTTTTTTTGTTCACTTTGATAACTAAACTTGACAATTAGATCCATTTTGATTCCTAAACTTGGATTCCGTCAAGATTTGATGATGTGACCAATGTTCTTAAAATATGGCTGGACTGGTCAATCAAACCGATTGGATCTAAAACTGACCGATATATTAGTCCAAACAAAAGGGATGAACTAATTGAATTGAAAATTGTTCGAAACTAGTAAAATTCGAAAATTAGGACAAAAATAGTAGTTGAACATGTTTAATATATTTTTTTTATAGTTTTTATGAATTTTAATAATTTATTTAATTATTGTTGGTCTAGTAGTTGAACTAATCAAATTGATTGAATTGAAAATTAGTGGTCTAATCGGTTGAACCACTGGTCTTGTCAAAAACCAATCAAAATCATACATATTGTCTCTTATACGAGCCCTCGAAGCTTAAATTACACATCAGAAATAAATCAGGACTATATATGTGAAATATATATAGTTTTTATGAATGATGTATGATGTGAAATGTTTGCATTTTCTGTCTGTTTGATTTGTAAACTTCGGTAATGCTTCATAACCCTATTCTGGCGACAGATTCAGGAATAGAACATTGATGTGACACTCTAAGATTTTACTCCATTATCACTTGAAAATTAAAAAACAATAATTTTAAGTTTCTCAATAAGAACCTTTATTGTTGATCTTTGTTTTTCTTTGCTAGTCTTGGCTTTACAGGGAATCAGGGGGTCACCCCTGTTTATTTTTTTCTTTACTTTACAGGGAATCATCCCTGTTCATCTTTGTCTTTACTCTGCAGCAAAACAATTCTTTTTTTTTTCTTTTTAGTTTTGGTAATTGTGCCAGTTTTAGTGTCATCTGCCAAATCCACTATTTTGATTGAAGATGTTAAGGACTTCTCATCTTCTGAGTCGGAATTCATTGAGCTGAGCATCTCAACCGTGAGCTTTTTGTATTCCTTTTTTGTTTTGGCTTGAGTCAACAATGCACTAGCATCTGATTTGGGTTGAAAGAATTTTGCAATAGTGTGATTCGAGGTAGCAGACTTGCATAATCTTGGGTTTTTGTTGAAAAAATCATCCAAATACTTGAAATCATAATTTTCATCATTAAATTTGTCCCACCATTTCATTTTGAAATTTCGAACAATCAATGGGATTCCCATATATGGTTCTTGTTCATAAGAATAATTCTAGAAAACAATCCAAGTAATACACAATTTTGAGAAGAAATGGGTTGTTCAATAGATATGTTTGTTGTCCAGTTCTAGCTAGAATTTGTATACATTTTGATTTTTTAGTGGTAAGATATCAAAAGATGATGGCCTATATCAGTTCCAACATTCTTGAAACCAAATTAGGAATTTGAATTGAGTGACATACTTGAAATATATGAGCCAAAAACGTCTCATATGTTGATTGCTAATAAGGAAGGCATTGTATCAAGCTGCTTGATAATCCCAGCATGTAAAATATAGGTGATGGTCTATTTTGGTGGTAAATTTGGTTGGAAATTTCTTTAGTGAGTTTGGGTTTTCACCCCAATCTCTTCGTTTAAGAATTTTAATTTTACTTGAGCTGTTGAATGAGTAATAAAATTAGGATCCTTTAGATCTAGGTAATATTTGAGCTTTCATAATATTGTTATGAGTTTTTTTGGGAGTTTAATAGCTTAAAATGTCATCCTTTGAAAAGTTCTTTGATAACAATATGTGGAAGTTTTTCAAAAAGTTCTTCCTCCATAATAATTTTTTTTAAAAACATTTGTTTGAAAAGTATTGTGAGAATTTTTGTGTAACAATCTGTGCAGATGCTACATTTATCGAAAAAAGCTCTTGAAAATATGTTTCTTTTGAATTTTTTTTAGAGATTTTAGTTTGTATAAATCAATCTCTCTATTTTTTGAAATCTTGGTTACGTTATCATTTAAAAATTTATATAATTTCTTTTAATTTTTAAGTGATAATATGTTACAGTCTCAAAGTACTACGTCATCAAACTTAAATAATATTATCTCTTTTATATATGATTTTAAGGGAAAAAAGAAAAAAAATATTAAAAAGTATAATATTAAAAGAAATAAACAAATATGAAAACATTCCTCAATCAATCAATCAATAAGTTATTACCCTGGAAAAGTGATAAGATTTGAGTTGACTTTCAAATTTTTAATTCCTCGATGGCTACATCATTGTCAACTCATAATGTCTAAGTTCACTTCATTATTAGCCTTCAAATTATATTTATTTTTTCTTTTTTCTTTTCATTTTAATACTTAAGTTATTTCTCGATGATACTTTAAATTAACGGTATTAAAAAAAAAAATATATGCAATTAATAAATACTCGTCATTTTCAAAATTTTATTATGTCATTAATGATATGATCATTGACCCATGATATGATCATTGGCCATTTATTAACAAATATTGATCAATCTATAGTTGACATTTATTGGTCGTTGATCGGCGTTGATCACTCATTGATAAATCAATTTAATTTTTTTAAAATAAAATTTTTATTTTATATAATTGATATACCATAAAAAATGAAATTTCTTTAATTTAATAATTTTAATATATTTTATGCTTTGAATTTATATATTTTATATAATTGATATCATAAAATATTGAATTATTTTAATTTAAAAATATTTATTTTATTTTTTATATAATTAAATATTATAAAATAAAAATATATTTTTTTAAATTTTAGTTTTATGTAATTTTTTTATTTTTCAATATTTTATATAATTTTAATTTTGAATACTTTTTAATTGATGTCATGTCATCAATTGCCACGCGTAAAAGAATACTACATGATGTGTTCTCATTGGCTAGGCATGCCATCTTTTTTTAGTCTCTCCACTGTCTTAAAAACTTTTATAAGGCTTTTCTATCACACATAAAGAGTTACGTGAAAATCCAGTTAATTATGTTATTACTTTGGACATACTAATAAATCCATATTTCGACATTGTAAGGACACTAAAACCATACTTAAAACAATCAAATAAGATTTTCATCGATTCAGTTCTTGGAGTCACAAAAGAAAATCGATACCAAGGCTTATGAATTATCCAAAAACCGAATACGAGAGTAGTATCATCTGAAGATTTGAATATAAATATTTTATCATTTCACGCATTGAATTGGTATTAGAGTTTATAAATTATAAAATTTGAAGTGCAATTTATGAAAATAACATATGATGAGATAATTTCATGGCCAAGAACCGTCGAGCATATAAATTTTATCTTAAAAGGCAAAGCAATAGTGTTATTCCTTTTACATATAAATTCACTTTAATTTCAATACCTTTTTTAATTCACCAAATTACATTTCGTGGCTAAATATTCACCAAAACTTTAATTTCTTTTAGCATATTTAGGACTTAAAAGTTATTGTTGCCAGTATGATAAAGGAATAAATTGATGCCAATTTTTATGATTTAGTCCTCCTACTTTAATTTAATATAATTGGTCTATTTGTGCCCAAAATTCATGTACTCCTTCAACTTTTGAAATTTAGTCCCTTGCTTGTTTGATTTAAAAATTAAAGTCTCATCGATAACACTATTAACGGACTCTTAATGAGTTGGAAAAAACGCAAAATCATGTCAATATAATGAGTTGGAAGGGTATTGATAACGGTATCACATCAAAGTATAAGGATTAAATATCAAAATTGAACATAATACAAGGACCAAAATCAGAATTTCTTTTTTTTTATTTATTTCCAATTGATTCTTCTCTATTGAAGTGCGTATTTCATTAAATTATTGATATGAAAGTGGCATCGAATATGTTCAACGTTTATGTCAACACCATGGTTGAAATATTGCTTTAGTACCCCATTAATTGTCTCATAAAGGGCTATAAGATAAGACTTCACTCTTTCATTTCTGTTTTTTCATTTTCATATACCTAATTGTCCTTTTTTTTCATCTTTATTTTTGTAAAATATATTATGCACATACTATGCATAACATTAAGTGGTCCACACATTAAATTTATTTCCCCATTAAATGCATCAAATTGTACATTAAATTTATTTCCCCATTAAATGCATCAAATTGTGATATTTATTTTTAAAAGTTATTCTAATTCTAATTCAATTTTAATTATTATTTTTTTATAAATTACAATAACAGAGTAAAGCCTAAACAATCAACGCGACCAACGCGATTCGAACTCAAGCTACGTCTGGGGCGATGAATACCCTTAACCATCAGGTCATCACACGGTTGAATTTAAGAATTCTTAAGTTAAGAATTTGCAAGTGTTGTGGAGGTTTATATATCGTATTTTTATTTGGTGCATTCTCAATGGAAAGAAAATTACATAAGTTGGGACTAGATGATGACTAGATTTGCTCATGGGTCGAGTTATCTGTTTAGATTCGAAGGTTTGCCTAAAATTTGAGAGAGTTTGGGCAAAAATATTAGGCTAAAAAAATGGGTTTGGGAAAAATTAGGCCCATTTAAAATATGGGTTGAGCTCGGAGTTGAATATTTAAGGTCTAATACGACCTATTTTTAAGTTTATAATACTTTATATTATTATGTAATTTATAATACATTAAAAAAATAAACTTGTACTAAATATATAAGACTTCTCTTACGTAAACATTAAAATAATGTTAAGATAATTGTATAAAAAATTTTAATAAATAAAAAAATAAAAGTATTAAATATTAAAATTAAATAATATAAAAAAATTTTAAAACAATATTGGCGGGCCTAAAATGGGTTTGAGTTAATCTTTTGCAAATATGTGAGCTTGACAAAATTTTAGGTCCATATTCCGACTTAAGTTGGGCTTAGACAAGCATAAAATATGTTAATATCATATTTAGACTCGACTTAATCCATGAGTACATCTAATAATTACAAATGTTATATATGTAGAGGTGGACACTCAAATTGAATATACACAACTCAAAACCATTTCCTATCTATGAGGAAATATCCAGACAAGATATTATTATATTATTTAAATTTAACCCTATTTAATCTCACCATTGATTTGTTTGGTTTAGTAATATTATTATATTATTATTTTCATATTTGTTTTTATATTTATTTTTGGTAATATTAAATTTTTATTTTTAATATTTTGATTAATAAAATCAAATTTTTAAAATTTGATTTGATTTGTTTTCTTTTTAAAATTTCATTTAATTTTATTTTAAATTCATTAAATTCAACTTAAAAACTTAAAAAAAATAATTTAAATATGAAAAACTTAAATGGGTCTGTGAATATTTCCTCAGTAGACATAATCTGCTTACATATGGAAATTTATCTTATTGATTTGATTCTAATAAATTTTTAAATCAATTTGATATAATGATACATTTTGTGGATATTTTTTTTCAAAATTCCAATACTCTCTATGCCTGCTATAGAAGAGCATAATTTCTGAAGGGTTTTCATATTTCGTAAATATTTTATTTATTTATATTTAATTATTTTTAATCCTCCCTCTCTTCTTAAACTCACAAATTCCTATGAAAAACCGTAACTTGTTTCTTTGTGCTTCATCATCATGGCTTCGATGGAAAATAAAACAAGATTTGTAGATTGGGCTAATATTGAAGGTGATGTCTTGAGATGCATTGCAGACATGACTAATGCCGCTTGGGATCTCATTCGTATGACCGCAGTTTGTCGATCTTGGCAAGCTTCTCTCGCGAATAAAAGAATCAAATTCCCTATTTGCTTAATGCTAACAGAAGGTTACTACAGTAAGGAACATTGTTTCTACAGTACATCGGAAGCAATATTTGATGTGTTGTATTTGCCGGAGATACAAGGAAGGAGATGTTGGGGCAGTCCTTTCGGTTGGTTGGTAACATATGCTCTCGATTTCGAAACTAGACTGTTTAATCCATTTTCCAGAACCAAAATTCCCCTTCCTTCACTAAATACTATAGCCGAAGAAGAAGATTGCTCACTTGGAGAATTATTTATGTACTCTTTACGCAAACTTATATTATGTACAAGTCCTGAAGAATCTGATTGTATCGTTTTAGCAAATACTTCGGATGGTTGGTTCTTTGCAAAGCCAAGTGATGAAGCATGGACTCTTATTGGTCTTAGTGATCATAACGATTTAGATGATGCCATTTATTTCAAGGGTAATTTTTATGGCTGTCTACACACTGGTGAGATTGTTTTATGTGAAGCAACTCATCCAAAAGTTGTAGAATTTGCCCCACCACCTCCTGATTTGCGATATTTTTATCCAGGTATCATCATCAAGTATCTATTTGGTTTGGGTGGAAATCTTTGTATCGCATGTCGCCATGTCGATACTTATTATGGAGCAGTTGGATTTGTGATTTTCAAACTAGACATGGACACAAAGAGTTGGGAGAAGATTTATTCATTAGGTGATAGGACTTTGTTCTTGGGAAATTGCTCCACTTTCGCCATTGCCGCTGCTGATTATCCCGGTTGCAAGCCTAATTGCATTTACTTCTCAGATGACAGTCCTTTGTTGGGTCCAACCACACGCTTAGATGTGGGCATCTATGATTGTCAAAACTTGAAATTAGAAAAACAGTCAGAAAGAAATAGTGATTTTCGTGTCCGAATGAAGCCTTTTCCCAAGTCGAAAGACGGTCGAAATCTCCTCCTTTCTTCATTGTCTCATCTTTGGATCATTCCATTTCCATACCATCACTAAGATGGGCATAATTTAGTGATTCTACTTTTAGATTTGTATTGTCTGTCTTATTTTAAGTTGTCTTGGATCAAAGACAATGTTGGCAAATTTTGGGGATTGTTGTTTTATTGAGATTTTTTAACCATTCTACAAAACTTGAGAATAAAACCATGTATGATGGTGAATGTTTCTATAATCGAGTGATTCATGCTGTAACTTTTTATTGTTAGGAGACAACTACAATCTTGTTTTGCTGAAGATATGAGGCATTTCAGTTGATTGGTAACATGCGACAAAATTCGACTATTTAATCCATTATCAAAAGCTAATCTTTCCCTTCCTTCACTGTGAACCCTTTTACTTCACTTAAAAATTACCGTGTCAAACATTGTTTCTATGGTATATCGGAATAAATCATCGATGAGCTTGATTTACCGGAGATACAATGAAGGAGATGTTGAGGCAGTCCTTTTGGTTGGTTTGTAATATGTGGCCTCTATCTCTAAACTCGACTTTTTTTTATCTATTTTCGAAAGTTAATCTTCCCCTTCTCTAATTATTATGTACATATCCTGAAGAGTCTGATTGTATAGTTATAGCAAGTATTTCGGATCATTAGCTCTTTGAAAAGCCAGGTGATAAAGCATGGACTGCCATTGATGTTCATGATCCAAGGCATCCATTAAATGATGCTATTAATTTCAAGGGAAATTTTTATGGCTGTTTAGGCAATGGTAAGATTTTTTATGTGAACCAACTCATCCAAAAGCTGTAGAATTCTCCCCATCGCCTTCGGATTTTGATCAAGGTGTACTCATCATCAATCATCTATTTGATTTGGGTGGAAACCTTTGTATCGCGTGTTGCGGTATCGTGCTTCTTTTAAAATTTATAAAATTTTAATTTAATAATAGTCAAATTGTATTTTACCTCACAAATAATAAAAAAATAATTTAATCATTTAAAAATTATAAAAATATAGATTATTAAAATCGTGATATTACATTTTTACTATCGTAAAAATATAAAATTTAATTCCGACCCCAAAAAAATTTCTCACTTCACCCCTCCACACATATATATATTCATTCAAGGTCAGCTTAGATTTATATTGTTGTTTTATTTTTGAGTTGTTATCTAGTTAACTTAAATTCAGATTGAGACAATCTTGGTTCGGGTTTTATTTTTACGGTGTGCTTCCTTATTAGTAAATTCAGATTGAGCGTATTTTATTGATCAATAAAAATAATTTACAATGCTTCTCCAAAGTCTATCTTTATAGATCTAAGAAGTATAAATGAAATAGAATACTACTTTTTATTACTATTAGAATTTAAAGTATATCAAAATTTATTTAATCTTAAAAGACATCCACCTAATAAAATATTCATAATATTTATGTATAAAGTTAATCTTTCTAGACTTCTTAATCTTATTAACATAAACTATTAAATTAACCCAAAAATGCAGATCATCTTTGACTATATTTTCATGGCATAATGCAACCATGTCGTCTAAATCTCTTAAAGAATCCAACACATTATTTTGACTTATGAGCAAAAAAATTTCATCTAAGTTAGGTTAATTTCTTTACAGGGGTGAAGACAGAAATTTTTTTTAGGGGCTGAAATTAATTTTTAATTTTTACGATAGTAAAAATGTAATTTCATCATTTGAATAATTTATATATTTATAATTTTTAAAGGATTAAATCAAATTTTTATCATTTTTAGAGGGGATTAAAGTTCAATTTTACTATTACTAATTTACTTTTTTTTTAAATATAAAAGACCTAAATAGAAATTTTTCTATCTTAAAAGGGCCGGGCCCCTTGTAATTTTAGGGGAGTAGCTAGAAAAATTTTTAGGGGGCCAAAATTAATTTGTAATTTTTAATAGTCTATATCTTTATAATTTTTAAAAAATTAAATCAAAATTTTTCATTTTTAGGGAGGGTAAAGTGTAATTTTACATTTACTAATTTAAAATTTAAAATTTCCAAAGGGCCTAAATTGAAATAATTAATGCTATATTTAGATTTAAACACAACTATAGTGATAAAAATAATTGAAATTATAATTAAAGATACTGAATTAAAATTGATAGACAAAAGAAATATAAATAAAATAAAATCCTAATTTTAATTACTATTAGAATTTAAAGTATATCAAAACTTAGATATCAGCTTAATAATAAAATTTTCATAACAAAGCATTACTTAGTATATAATAATCTTAGTATATAATAATTACTCAAACATTCATTATTACTTGTTATCGGTAAATTAAACCTCGTGTAGCTGTCTCTAGTCAAACTCACGAACTCCTTTGAAAAATCCAAAAATTTTAAGTAGATTTACTTGTTTCTTTGTGCTTCATCATCATGGTTTCGTTGGAAATTAAAACAAGATTCGCAGATTGGGCTAATATTGAAGATGATATTTTGAGATGCATTGCAGAACATGACTGATTCGGCTTGGGATCTTGTTCGTATGACCGCAGTCTGTCGATGTTTGGCAAGCTTCTCTTTCGGATAAAAGAATCAAATTCCCTATTTGTTTTATGTTACCATGACGAACATTGTTTCTACAGTATATCGGAAGCAACCTTCGATGTGTTGAATTTGCCGGAGATACAAGGAAAGAGATGTTGGGGCAGTCCTTTTGGTTGGTTGGTAACATGTGCTTACTATTTCAAAAGAACTCGTGTTGTCTTAAGTTTTATTTTTTTTGTTTGTTTTTCTATTGTTTAATGAGTCTTCAGTTTTAGAAGTTTTTATCTCTGCTCTTGTAGCACGTTTTTTAGTCTTACTTATGCATGTAATCTTAATTTTACAAGTGATTTTAGGGATGAATTTGTTGTCGTCCTCTCTAGTTTGGTGAATACTCGATTCTTTTGTCAATTTGTGCTCGCTGCTTTGGACCATTTGGGGTTGATTTTCTTATCGTATTAAGTGCTTGTAATCACTCCAGATATGTCGTGCATGAGTTGCAACAAAGTCAATTATCAACGTGTCATAATGTTTTATTGATGTTGAGGCTAAAGCCTCTGTTGTGTTGATGGAGCTTGTTCTTCACCATCTACGGTAAGTGTTTGTTATTTTTTTTCTCTCCGAATTGTATGGTTCCATTCATTTAATAATTTAATGAATTTACATTTCAAAAAAAAAATTAATTAGAGAGCTTTATTTTCTATTTCTCTTTTACACAATCTTATTACTAGAAATTCTATTACACATGTATATATATGGAGATGATGTATTTAGAATACAGATTTGTGCTTAAAAATAACACAAATAAATAACGAAATGTATAAAAATAATAAAATTAAAATGTATAAAATATCAAAAATAAAGTTTTAATTGAGTAGTAAATTAAATGTTTTATTAATGCAATTGGTTTGGGTTCAAATTTCACTATATGTATATTTTATTAGCTTTTTAAATAAAAAAAAACTAATACATACTCTCAAATAATATAATTTATTTTAATTACAGAAGCATGAGTTGCGTGTGAAAATCTTTGTTTGGCATGTTGTGGTATCGATTCAATTCGTGTTGGTAATAGTAAACGCGCTATAACATTTGAATCCAAGATTTAAAACCTAGTTGAATTCAGGATTTTTAAACTAGACATACAAATGAAGACTTGGGAGAAGGCCTTTTCGTTGGTTTGATATTATTTGTAGATATTCAATTTTTTTTTCTCATCTGTTATCTTAAAATGATATTGGCCACGCTACGCCGCACAAATGCCGAGCAGAGAATTAGTACAAAATATAAGGATTTAAAAGTAGCTTTGTTTGCAAGTGTGACATGTCAGTTGTAATATTTATAAGTGCTACAATGAAACACTTCGAGCATTCTAAGGATCAAACCCAAGAGAGATCAGGCAACAAGATGAATGAAAATGATCAAGCATGCAATGAAAAAGTCGAGCTAGCTAATAACTAAGTTCTATATTACATCAATTCATTATTCAAGTTAATTATGCTAAACTATACCTAGAAGGACTAAATTAAATTATAGTCAAAAGTATAACAAATATAATTTCAATAAGATGAAGTAGTTGATTGATATCCATGTTGCTAATTAATTCTTGGATTAGAGATCTAAATGGCTCAAACTCCTAATTGGTTCAAATTTACCTTTTGGTCACCATTTTTCCCAATTAAGACGTTTTAGTCCGATATATCTCTCAATCTCAGTAGATTAAATCGGGACAATCAAATGAATTCACAATAGGATCTCCTCTTGGTCTCACATATCTAAATGTTCACCTAGAGGCATCAATTCTAGGTTTTAAAGTCTATTCGATTTATTCTAATTTTTATGATTTAGTCACTAATTTTAAAATTAATCATGCAACATTTCAATCAACCAACCACTATAAAACTTAGTTCCTAATCATCATCAAAATACAAAGATCAACCAATTTCATGCTTAAATGACTCATCAAGTAACAGCAAAAAAGACAAGGTTGAAATATGCTTAGTGACTCTTGAAGGAGTCTTTGATGAAGATAATGACAACAAGAATGATAACAAATCCACAACCCAAGTTAATATTTTCGCACTTTTGATAACTAACAAGAAGTAAATCTCTTGAAGGTTTTAAAGAAAAACCCAAAATAACAATGAAGAGTCTTGTATCTTTTTGATAGAAAACTAAATGCGTAGTGGAAAATGAGAAGAAAACAAAAGCAAAATAACTAATAAGCTAAGGAAGGAAAACCTAGAAATCTAAAAATGGTAAAAGAATAAAAGATGTTGACAAAAAATAATAAAAGACCCCTTTTTGTTGAGGCATAAAGATGCATTAAATACATTAGATTCTCTAACCCTAACATTGACCAACATACCCTTAAAGAGAATGATGTGACTTGAGCTGAGTTTGGATACAAAATTTCTCTTACAACTTCAGTGTCGCGACACCAAGTGTCACGACATTCGTGGTAGTAGACATGAGCTTGGCTTGGGGGTTCTTGGTGTCACGACATAGCCTTACTGGTGTCGCGACCTCGATAGCAGTGGTACTAGGTTCCTTCACTTCAACCATTGGCTTGGAGTCACGACCTCGAGGGCTTGTAGTTGAGATTTTGAGGCTTAGTGTCGCGACACCACACACTTAGTGTTGCAACTTCAGTGGCAAATTACTCTAAGTCGATTTTTTGCTGAAGTTTGCTTCCTTGAAGTGTTGGAGACTCGGTGTCACAACACACATGCACCTATGTTACAACCCTCACACTAGTTGAGGTTCCCTTTTATGTTTAGCCTTAGTCATCTCCCTACAAAAGCTCAAATCAATCTTTAAACTACCAACGACAGAGTTTTGCCAATTTGAGTCTCAAAGAAGAAAAATGTAAGAACAATTATTATTAACCCTTAAAGCTAAGAATCAATAAAAAGTATTGAAAAGACTCGTAAATTATTTGAGAATAAGCTCATCAAGTATTCAAGAGAGCATAATTTAGCATATCAAATTATGACAAATTAGATACTCATTTCAATGAATATCTATAAAGCTTAAAAACTTCCTTCGAGACTTAGATGAAAACAATGCATCATCTATAATATATTTTACGGTTGAGTAATACTATCATAGTTCTTCTATAACCTTTTATTACTTTTGCATTGCCTAATATGATATAAATGAGAATAATATCTTTCTACCTTTAAAAGAATATTAGAAGTTTTCTTATTCTTCTTTAAAAGAAAATACTTCTTAAGAAATATTGCAAATAGGCATAAGGAAAACATATAAAATTATTTCGTACGAAGGAAAAAGACATGCCAATGGGCTATATCGTTAAGGCCATTAAAATTATGATATAATGAGATGTGAAGTCGTTACTTCAACCTCAACCGGTTGAAAATGGGTGGTGAAAGAAACAAATTTCGCCATTGGGGCGTGGGTGGGATCTAATCAAATGGGTGCCCTCTCATGAAAAGATTTTCTGTATAAAAAGTCAAAAAGAAAGGGCATGGTGGGCTCTAACCCATTATCAACACAAACTTTTCTTCATGTTTCAAATCCCATTTGTTCAGGCATTCAGTCAAAGGAGTAGAACATTTAAGCTTACAAGTAATAAAGGAAATGAGAGGAAAAAATGCCTTGTTGTTGATGGTCCCCGTTTACTTTATTAATTTTAGTGTACTGAAAACTTAAAAGTTGGGCCAATTTTGTCAAACTTAATGGCCAAATGGGATTATAACGAACCTTAGGTATTGGTTAATAAACGTGATGGATAATATTATTGATTATCATTTATAAATTTATATATTTATAATATTAAAATTAATCTATCATCGTTCAGACATAATGTTGTTGTCACTAGGTCAAGAAAGAGAAAGGATTGTATGAAACGTGATATTATTCATTTTCAATAGTTTTATGCCATATTAATAATTTTATCCTGAATTTCAGGATTTTAATTTAGATTTAATTTTTTTTTTCAAGATTAAAATACTGATATGGCATAAAGCTATTAGAAAATAGATACAGATAGCATAACATCACTATTTCATATAATTCTTTTCTAGAGAAACAAATTATTAACAGATAATTTTTTGACTAATAATAATAAATTATTTCTAAACACTCATATGTTATCATATATTTCTAATATTAATTAAAGCTGAACCGTGATCAAAGCCATAACTTAAACGGGCAACCCACTTCTTGCTTGGTTGTAATGACCAAATACTTCATAGTACACATAGGTAGCCCATATTATTGACTGGTATAGCAGGTGGAACATTTGGCATGCCTTGTATATTTGCTTGGCAAGGAAGAATGTCCAAACAAATTAGGCATAATTACTTATGCTACCAATCCATTTATTCCTTGGCTAAAATGACGACGGGGACCAAATACTTCATTGAACACATAGGAAACCAATGAAAGTGACTGATAGAGCCAGTGGAGTATTTGGCATGCCTCATATATTTGCTTCATAAGGATAAGGGTCCAAACAAGAAGAATGAACCACCCAATTTCCGGGACGATAAGCAATACTAGTACAACGGTGGCAAGGCTTCCACTATAGAGACTGATTTTGGTAACTATGATGCGGTGAATCGATGAGTTATTGTTGCTAGTTTGAAGATGATGTTCGATTTGCCAAGTTGCAGCGTAAACAAGTGTGACGATGATAAATATCGACATGATGACATTATAAGTCTCAAGTGGCTTTGTGGACTGAGGATACTCTAGTGGCATGAGAGGGAGGAGTACACCTATTGCAAAGGCCAAACTAGCATGACAATTGTTGTTGACTGTGCTACCATTGCTATACTCAAAAAAAAAAACGTATGTTATTTTGGCTAAACAAACATTTCTTAAAAAGATTAACACATTAATATAAAAAAAATTAATTAGAGTTTGATTTAAACGGTGAAACTGAATCTTTTCACATCTTGACTTAAGTGTTGTCATTTAAATTTATTTTGGGTTTAAATATAAAAATACAAAAACAGTAATATTATTTATTAAGTTAATGACGAGTTAACTAGTTATTCCAAACTCAAATAGAGAAATAGTATAAACATGCATGAAGAGATGATGAGAGAATGAATTACAACCTTTGTTCGTTATGGTGGGCATGGCGACCGAAACACTACTTGACTGAATAAATCGAACAAAGATGGAATTGCATGCCATTGCTGACGAACATTTCGAATTGCACGATATATTATCTTAACAAAGTGAATGGTCCAAATGAAAAGAATGAGCCAGCCTAGAGGTGGGAAAAGGGTAAACGTAAGGAAAACCGTGGCAAGACTTCCGGCTAGGAGGTTGATGTGATCCATAACTTCAGGGAAGTAGGGAGTGCAGAAAGTTATGGAGTAGACGAGCATACAGATGACGAACATGGGCATGACCACACCTGGGGTCTCAAACGGAGATTCAATAGTACGCTGGGGATGGAAATTGAGGTTCATGACAGCTAGGAATACACCCATCAGAAAGCTGAAACTAGTGATGCTGTCGTTGTTAATCCTGCGATAAGCCAACGATACAAACAACCATTAAGATAGTTAGTTTATAACGTTAAAAAGTGGAGAATGAAAAAGGGGAAGTGAAGAGCTAAGAGACCTTAACGATGGAATGTGGCCGGGAGACATCTTTCTTCTCTTTGATGCAAGTATGGGCTCGTTCATATAGGAAATTTTAAAGCTCAAAAATGCTAGAAAAAAAATGAAATTTGAGCGAGCGATCGTTGCATGGATGCCGCAGATAAACTATATATAGAGATCAGGATGAATGCTGAGCACCGGTTACGTATCTTCTCGATCGGAAGCTCCCTGCAATTTATTCCATTGCTTTTTGGAATTATTTTCCACACTTTCAATTTGAGGTTTGATTTGTGTAAACATCATGTCTGTCCCTTCCAATGTCAGCATAGTATGCTGGGGACAACCTAGGACAAATTAAAATTAAATTTTATATTTTTATGATAGTAATAATTTATATTTTTATAATTTTTATAGGATTAAATTAAAAAAAATTTATTTTTTAAGGTAAATTATATAAATTAAAAATGATCTAAATAAAAATTGTCCGTTTTAGGGGGTCAGATCCTGTCAACCTCTAGATCCGCCCCTGATTATAAATGTTTTAAATATTATTATAAGAAAGGACCGTAGAAACTTGACCCTCCGAAAAATGAAAAAATTACAATTGTAACATTTAAAATATAATAATAAAATCGCACTTTTACAAAAATAAATATTTAATATTAATATTAAATAAATACAGGGGAGACGGACATGGTGGAGAATTTTTATTTTATTTAATTAATTATTTAATATAAAATTTAATTTTATTATTATATTTTTTGAAAATAATTATCTATTTTTTATATTTTTAAAATTCGAATTAAATTGAGATCATTTGTAAATATTAAGTGTTATTTTTTTAAAATTATGACTAAATTTATATAATATGTAAAAATTGAGGGCTAAATTTATTATTATACTAATTTTTTAACTGTCACGTCATCTCGTTGTTTGTGGTTTTAACGGAAGTGACCAAAATAACTGAACTATGTAACGTGAATACTTAAATTGTAAATATTTTATTTCAAGTGCTTAAAATGATTTTTTTTAATAGTTTGGTGACTATACATCTAGTTTACCCAAAATAAAATTTATCTTTTCTTAATCATAATTTTATGCTAATATTTTTTACTAATTTCTCAATTTTATATATTACTTTGAATTTAATGTTTCAATTATTCCAAATTTAATTTTATAAATGTAATGTTTTTGTTATACGAAAATAAAGTGATTATCTTTTTTTTCTAATTTCAATATGTCACGCTAGTAGATTTAACAAAAGAATTTTAATGGTATTTATAAATGAACCTAAATTTGTTAAATTGAAAAATAGAATGTCTATATTCCTAAAAATAATAGTATAAATATTAAATTCTAAATATACGAAGAGAACATCTTGTAATATTTAAACTTTTATTCTATAATTTAATAAAATAATTAATTAATTAATTATGAGGCATGAGTGAGAGTCATGCTAACAGAAAGTATCAATCTAATGGACTGTCGGGAATAATGACAATGGGTAAACTAAAAATCAAACATAGCTGCTAGGTAGACAATAAACCTTGAAAAAATTGGGTCATTTTGATGTCTCAAGTGGACCGTAGATATGCTCCTCCAACCAGCTTTTATAATGTTGACCTTAACTACGTTCAAACAACAAAGGATCAAGATTTTTGTTATAATGTGGCATAATCAAAATAGAAGACTAGCTATTTTGTGACCTTATAGCCTAGCCCATAACTAAAGATTGTTGGGCCAGATTTGGGTAGTTTTTAGCCCAAATAATAATCAAGAATCAACCCAAATTATTTTCATTTTTAGTCAAAAGTCCTTGAAGCTTTTGGGTCCTTTTTTTTTTATTTAGGAATAATTTAGTCTTTGCTTATTATAGTGGAAAAAAATTGGGAAAAAAAATTAAACGGGTAAAAAACTAAAATGATTGAAAAAAAAAAGGAAAATATTCGACGAATTGTTTGGTAAAGTTGAAAAATTGAAGGAAAAAAGATAGAATATTAGAAAAATGCATAATTTTGAACTAACGTACACGTCTCTAACATTTTTATTTCTTCACATTCTTCTAATTTGGAATGATTGATTTTTATACATTAAGATGGAAAACGATCATCCATTCTAATTCCTTTCCTCTCGCATTTCTTTCCAACCAAACATACCCAAAATTTATTTTCCTTCCGTTTTTTCCACTCTTTACTCTAGTCTACTTTTAACCCATATCTTAGTCACCCCTAAAAAATTTTATTTGTATGAGGAGATCATTTTCTTTCTCATATATAAATTAATCAATAGGTCAATGCATATTCCATATAGAGTAAGAGTGGGGTAACTCAACAAAAGTGGGATTTTATTTAATGAATGATAAATGATTCTCTATGGAAGCAAGAGAGGAATATTATACGAAAATTATCTAATAAATTATTAATAAAATATTTAGACTTCGCAATCAAGTTCAGAAGACAACACATTTAAATTTTATTTATAGATAATATATCAAATACTAGTCGAGTAATTTAATTTTCACAATAACATTATATTAAAAAAATAAAATAATGAAGTTGGAAAAAAAGAAAAAAGCCTTCACATGAAAGTTAAGATGAAGTGGGGTAATTAAAGCATCCATGCCTTTCCTTGCTTCATCAACTTGTCTCCTACCTTACCCTAATGTGTTGGATACATTAATATTGTTTAGTAGTTTATGATGACACTAATGTGTTTGTCTTGTAATATAAAAAACATGTTTCATTATTTATATTTTATTATTAAATAATGATAGTTTAATATTATATAATATTAGGTATGTGAAATATTATTCTATTGGAGAATAGTATTTATCATTACCTAATACATCTCCAAAAAGTTTGTTGGGTCTTAATTTGTTCTTCTAATTTTGAAAAGATTGGGATTTTGACATCTTTCACTTTCCCTCTTTATTTACCTTTCTCCATTTTTGAAAAAATGTTACAAAAAATAAAAAATAAAACATATGATCTTATATGATAATGACATAATTCGGGACGAAGGCAGAAAATTTTTGTAGGGGTTAAAATTAAATTTTAATTTTTTAACGATAGTAAAAATGTAATTTCACCATTTGAATAGTATATATATTTATAATTTTTAAAGGGACAAAGTGTAATTTTACCTTTATTAATTTTAAATTTTGAAAAAAATTTAAAAGCTTAAATGAAAATTTTCTATTTTAGGGGTACCGGGACACTTGCCAGCTCCTGATTAATATAAATTTAAATAATTAGAACTTGATTTGATTAAGTCTAAAATAATTTTAAGAAGTAACCTAAAATGATTTGAACTTGAAGTCAAATATCATGTGATGGGGTCCAGATAAAATTTGAAATATTCTCAATAAGAAAATTTTAAATTAAAAAACTATTTAAAACTCTAAAACCTAATGCTACATTTCATCATTATCCGAACTAAACAACCCAAACTCGAAATAAATAGCAAAAACCCAAAATCCATGATGGTAGATTCAATCTCACATTATTATTATCATGAACTACATCTTACCCATTAAAGATTTGGAAAAGAAATTTGACCAACCTCTTTCCTAGTTAGTATTGGTTTAGTTTGACACAAATGAGTTGGATTTATGGCCAAACACATTGTCCTATATTGGACCAACTCACCTACTACATAATTTAACACCCCTTTTTTAGGTTGGAATTTTGGACACCTGGTCTAATTTAGTGTAATATGACATTTATTCAAATCATATTTTAGTTTCAAGCATTTTATTAGTTGGTTGCCATTCACCAAAAATTCAAAATTAAGGTTTTTCAATATGATATTATAAATACGGGACAAGGGTAACACGATTTAAATTTATACTAAATATATATTTAATAAGAATTTTAATTAACGCTCTATTCAAATCAAAAACTTTCTTTTATATTTTGGGTGATATTTGAAATCTAAAATAAAATAAGAATTCTTTTAAAAAGGGAAAAAACAGTGAAAGGTGGGAATAATTATAAAAGGGGAAATAAGTGGGGGAAAATAAATTAAAATTCAAAACATACTTTTATTTTTATGAGTCACATGGAAAAGAAACTTAAAAAGTGAAAAAAAAAGGGCTGTTTTTGACACACTATTCATGGTGAAAGAAGATAAATTTCATCATGGCATGAGCTAGAATTTTTCTTTTTTAATTATTATTCATGTGCCCATGACCCCATGAAAAGTAGGTTGTACCAATAAAATAAATAACCAATGGGTCCACACACCAAAATAATCAATTATAATAGGGTATAATAGAATAAAAATCGAATTCTAAAAAGTTTAAAATTTAGAGTCCAAATTTAAATTCGATTTAAAAATTTGAATTTAAAAATTTATTCGAATTTAATTAAATTTCAGGTTTTTTTAACTCGAGCTTAATTTAATATGAAATCAAACAATTTGAGTTGATTGATTAAGTTTCTTTATATAATTTTTCTATGTATGAATTTGAATTATTTATGCTATCAAGGGAGAGTAATTTTTAGTTAACTGGTTTTGACGGGTTGTGCGGTTTTTCTAGTTATGGGTTCAACTTTGTTGGTTATTTCAATCAGTTATCGGTTTTTAAATTTTCTGACGGACTTGACCTAAAAAACCAACTTAATTTAATATATTTTTAATGATTTAAAACATATTTATATTTTATTCAAGTCCAATAATTAAAGTTGGTTAACCTATCGAACCAATCTATTTAAAGTAGATTCGATTATTTAAATTCTTGAACTTTAATTCGTCCAGTTAAATACTTAAATCAATTTCATAAAAAAATCGAATGTTCTACCCTTTATGTATAGCTCAAATTTCAATTTCACATATAATTATTTAAGTTAAATAAAATTTGATTTTTTAAAACTATCCATAACCCCTTAAATAAAAGGATAATATGCTTCAACGCACTCGAATACTTGTCTTCCTATATCAGTAATAATACACATACCAATCGAGTTAAGACTCAATCGACAATTTAATTGATTTATTAGATTAAACTACAAATGTGACAAAAAAAATCCATATTTAATTTATTTTTTTGTTAACATTAATCTCTATTATTATAACAAAATGTATTAATAAAACTTTAATTATTGAATCCAACTTCCATATTAAAAAATCTCAAGATTTGACAATGATTAATGCATTAATTTCTCTCTTTAAAATATAAGATAAATTTGACAATTATATAATGCTCTTTTTAAATTTTTTTCTATAAAAAATGGGGGGAAATATCTCTTTTCCTTTGTTTGGAAGCTTTCATTTTAGGTTCAAAATTCAAACATTGATTATGACACTTTATTTTTTAAATTAATGACCCTTTTTTAAGAATAAAAAAAACAGTGGTTTAATTATATCAAGTTACTCTTTTTTGTCTGGTAATAAAGCTTTATTCCCTAATTTAAAATTAATAAATAAAATTAAAAAAAAACTTGAAGGTAAAAAAGTCAAAAAAGCAAAGTGAAAGAAAAAGGAAGTGGGCAATGAATATGCTATGGTCCCTAAATGACCACTTGACTTTCAATAAAAAAAAATGTCCTTAAATTAATTAAAATTTAAATTTTAAAATATTAATATTGTATTAATTAGATTATTTTATAGCAAATGTTAGTTTTAGTATGACGTGTATTATATTTAAAACATGTGGATTAAAAATATAAAAAAATGTGGATCACATTTGACATGTATGTATAATTTGATTCATGTATCTCGAAAGATGTTTAAGTAGTGATTTTAGAATTGCACAGGGCTAGTTCGATCGGAAGTATAGATACAGTATAGATCAAATTGCTTGGGAACCAATAAACATCAATAGTTGATTTGGTTTTATGAATTTTTAATTGTTTATTTAATTATTATTGAATTGGAAATTAAATCGATCCAACGGGTTGAACCAAGCATCAATGGTTTTACTCAAGGTTGTTTGAACAAGACGGTTAAATTGAGAATCGATATCTGATTCAACTAGTTCAACCACCTATTTAAATTTTTTTTTATACAATGCTTAGAATTAGCTGTAACTCATCTTCAACGTACTTGAATTCATATCCTCTTATATTTATAACAATGTTAATATCAACCGAGCTTAGAGTTGGGTTTTAATTAAAATAAATTAATTTAAAATGTGACAGAAATATGTAATGAAGAAAAGAACAATCTTGACATCCACGTGTATGAGTCTGATTCATCCACGTGTCTAAATGATAAAATGGGGCCCACAGAATTTTTTTTTTGAAAACCCAACTTAAACCCTTATGTCAGCTCCGTCCACTTTTCAAAGTTGGTAATAGGGAACATCTCTCTCTCTCTCTCTCTCTGTGTTCTTTGCCTTCCAAGTTTCACACCCAAAAGAAAAACCGAACATGCAGAACCTGAAACATGGTGCTTTGTCCATGTCGTTTTCCACTTTTGACCCTCCAAATTCACTTAATTTCCACACTTGCACCTCCTAAATCAACACTTGAGAGAGGGGGAGGGGAATTGCTGTTTTTATTTTTTTTTCAATGGAAGTGAGCTTCGATGTTAAAGCTGTAATGGAGTTTTTAAGGAAAAACGGCTTAAAAGAAGCCGAGAAAGCTCTTCAACAAGATATGATAGAGAAAAACGAAGATGGGGAAAAAATGGGTGCTTTTGATCTCGAGAAGTTCTTGTTCCCGATGCCACCGCCGGTGAGGATTCCGGCGACAACCCGACGATCGGAGGAGGATGAGAAAGAGAAGTCCGGTGATGGGTCGGGTTCCGATGGCGATGAATTCGTTAGCTTGAGGTCTTCTTCTAGTGATGTTTGCTCTTCAGGTAAGGCAAAAAAACATAAAGCTTTTAAATTTTTTTTTATTTTTTAATGATTTAATTAATTTTGGTTTTCTAAAAATTTAATCTTAATTAACATTAAAGTTGAATGATCTTTATAACATATATCGATCTTAAAATCGAAATCGATACGTATTCAGACATAAAAAGGACTAGATTGCTCTTTGATCTAATGTATAGGGACTTATTTGCTCTTTTTTTTTTGAGTGGAGGGGTAAAATGTTATCTGACTCCTACTATAGGGGACTCTATGATACTTTTACCAAAACATTACATGTTGTAGATTTGTTTTAAGGGATTTTGTAACACTGAAATTATTTTTTGTTGTTGTTGTTTTGGTTATATTTTTCAATGTCTAGGTGGCTGCTGGGGATGAATGTTAGTCCAATTGTGTAAAAATTTTCATTTTTTGCAGAATTTGTGAATCCATATGGACTTAATTCTGCATCTCAGGCCAATTCCGATACATCGTCGGATCGATTATCTCAATTCGGGACGGCTCGGGATTATCCCGATTTTGAAATGCAGAACGACTTGTTTTGGCATGAGGAGAAAGATGAAGATGACTTCATGACTCCCTGCTTCGCGGGGTCTGACTTCTACGGCTGTCCGAGTCAAGATAAGTTTGTCACGACTTTGGAAATGGAGAAGCAACTTGATAATACACGGAGTTCGTATGACAAATCCGAAGGATTTGGAACTGAAGATGGCCTTGATTACTTGGACAAGCCGTGCCTTTTTAATATGACCGGTATAGACGGAGAAAATGATATTCAAGTTATGGATTATTATTGTTTCGGTAAATGTAACGGGCTTGAAGGTGACAATGACATTGTACCGGAGTTGAAGGAATGTGCTTACGATGAAAATCCTTTGAACTTTGGATGTATAGGCTCGAAAGGAACCAATTTTGATGATTTTGAGGTAAAGGTTGCTGGTGATGTTATCACGGATTATAATGGAACTTCCGAATGTATATCGAAAACAAACCATTACACGGCCAAAAGGGTTTCGAATGATTGGATTGATGGGTTTATAGGTGATTCCGATTTAGTGAACAAGATTTCCGAGAAAAGTTTATTGCCCGATACAATTGATACTAACGAAGTTGAAGATGGAGAACTCAATGAACCTCAGGTTGCTACAAATGAAGAGGTTGATGCTACAGACGAACTTCTAATGTACTCGAATGAGGATGAATATGAAGTATTCAACTTACGAATCATTCATAGGAAAAACAGGACCGGATTCGAAGAAAACAAGGACCTGCCTATTGTGCTAAATAGTGTCATTGCTGGAAGATATTACGTAACGGAATACCTAGGTTCAGCTGCTTTTAGTAAGGTCGTTCAAGCGCATGATCTTCTTACGGGAATCGACGTTTGTTTGAAGATCATTAAAAATGACAAAGATTTTTTCGACCAAAGTTTGGATGAAATCAAACTTTTAAAGCTTGTTAATAAGCACGACCCCGGAGATGAGTACCACATTTTGCGCCTCTATGACTACTTCTATCATCAGGTACCCCATGTTGTTTCGAGTTTCTCGAGAAACCATTTCGTTAGTGTTTGTTAATACTAACGATCTCTTTATGACTTATGCAAAATCGATCTAGGAGCATCTTTTCATTGTATGTGAACTTCTCCGAGCAAACTTGTACGAATTCCAGAAATTCAATCAAGAATCCGGCGGAGAAGCTTATTTTACGATCAGCAGGTTACAGGTTTGTTCGAACCAGCTAGCCAAGAGTTACTTATAAGTGATAAGGCTTTAGGTATATCTCGAGTAATTTGCTGTTTTTATTCTCTCGGACAGGTCATAACTCGTCAGTGTTTGGAGGCGCTTGATTACTTACATGAGTTGGGAATTATTCACTGTGATCTAAAACCCGAGAATATTCTTATCAAAAGTTATAGAAGATGTGAGATAAAGATTATTGATCTTGGAAGTAGTTGTTTCCTGACCGACAATCTATGTCTATATGTTCAATCTCGCTCGTATAGAGCCCCGGAAGTCATCCTTGGCCTCCCGTATGACCAGAAGATTGACCTCTGGTCTCTCGGATGTATCCTTGCTGAGCTATGTTCTGGGGACGTATGTCTAAGATTTATCATGGATTCGTTTCGATGATGGATTTCAAGTCTAACCCATTACTCATTTTAAGTACATGTTTACTTTTATAGGTCTTGTTTCCAAATGATGCGGTCGTGATGATCCTTGCACGGATGGTCGGAATGCTTGGTCCCATCGATATGGAGATGTTGGAGAATGGGCAAGAGACATACAAGTATTTCACGAAAGAATACGACTTGTACCATATAAACGAGGTCCGTTCATTGTTTTCCTTCCAATGATAGAACTTGTCTTATTGGACTTATACCGTTTTCTTTTTCCGCCTATTCAGGAAACGGACCAACTGGAGTACCTAATTTCCGAGGAGTCTTCGTTGGAGCATCATCTTCAAGTATCCGACGTATTGTTCATCGATTTCATTAGACATTTGCTTGAGATGAATCCTCGAAGGCGGCCAAATGCGAGGGAGGCATTAAAACATCCCTGGCTTTCTCACTCGTACTAAACCGGAACTCGCCGAATGGCTGGAGGAACGACAATTTCGGTGAGTATATTACACATTCATCGATCGATATCTTATAAGCCGAGTATATTTTCAGATTTCAATTTTGGTTTTATGTATAGTGAAAAAAAAAAAAACCAAATCACACTTCATATTTATTCACATTTTTTTTGTACAAAACTGTTCACCAAGTCTTCTTTTTTTTTTTCCCCAATCCTCTCTACTTTGTTTTGAGTGACAACAAAAAAGATACAATAAAATCATTTTGTTCATTGATTGAAACTGTTAAATACCAATGACTGTACGTACGTACGTACGTAATACTTGTGTACACGTTAAAGAGTCAACGATGAACACGATTCCGAAAATTTGAACCCATCAATTTGAACCCAAAAATTAAAATCGACTCAATTTGATCGTAAAAAGTCCATGAATTGATTTGAATGGTAAAAGTATCATGAAGGTTCTTATATTTTGTCTAAAAGTCGGATTGTAATTTCCTCCCTTTAGTCAAAAAATAGGTAAATTAGTTATTGTACATTATATCAAAAAGCAGATTAGTCATTCTATTGAAATTTTCATTTAGTTCTATTGTTAAAAATTGAATTAGGTAACAGAAAAACCAGACAATGACTTATGGTGTGTTATGTGTGTTTCATGTTGACATACAAGTGTCAATTTTTAACAGAAAAGACTAGTTTGTTCTTTGATCTAATGCACAGGAATTAATCTACCCATGTTTTGAGTAGAAGAGGTAAAATGTAATCTAAACTTTAGTATAAGGGTCTCTATAGTACTTTTACCGGTTTGAATCCAACTTATCCAAACTTGAAAGAATTAAGGCGAAAGGAAACAATAATAACCGGTAATTACTTGACTTAAACGGCAAAAGCTTCAAACTGAAGTGACTTGAACTCAAAATTAACTCAAATTAAAAATATTTAAGTATAAATTGATTCGAACTAAATTACTCTTAACTCAATCCACGAAAGTCTCTTTCAATCTTCGATTCCTTTGTAGACAATAAGGTTGAAAGAGTCATAGTTTTGTCAGCCCAAAACCATGTGAATCTTATTAGGAGAATAAATAAGCAAAGAGAGAAACAAGGAAAGTACATTTCTCTAATTTATTGTATATATATTTAAAAAAAGCTTGGTATTATTAAAAAGGTTAAATGATTAAAAAGCTCTCAAAAAATCAATAATTAATCGATTGAGTCCTAATTAAAAACCATACCCAATTGAGGTTTTAATTACAAAGTAATAATCAATTAAGTATTCAGAATTATCTTTCCTATTAAAGCCCTTAATGTATGATAAGTGATGACATGACATATGACAGTTACAACAGAACATAATAATGTATGATAAGTGATGACATGACATATGACAGTTACAACAGAACATAATAATCGATATAAACACTTAATGGCATGGCATATTATAAATTCTTTTTACAATTTTTTTTAATTTCGTATTTAGAATAAATTTAGATGTCAAATCCGATAAATTTTGATACTAAAAAAAACACTTAATTCGATTGTGTTTAGTTTAAGCGAAGTGGCATATAAGTTTACAAGAACTAGATATGCTTAAAGCAGTTCTTGTGTAGGGACAATAATAATAGCTGTCAATTAATATTAAATTTAGGAATTAAAAAAAATCATAAATAAATGGTTGAATTTTGACCAACCAAAAATAAAAAAAAAAAGAAGTCCCTAAAAAGAAAGGAAGAAAAAGTCATTGTCAATTAAGAGATAAGTCCATGGACCTTGTTCAAGAAAAATAAATGTCTAAATTTGAATCTTAGTCCCTGTATTTTTAAACCTTTGAATTTAGTCCCTCTTATTTTAAATTAGACTTATGAAATTAAAAGTAAATGGACTAAATTTTAAAAGTTTGAATAGTATAGGGATTGAGACTAGGATTAAACCGAAAACCCATAAATTTAATTATTTTTATTTTTATTTTTATTTTTATGAACAATTATTTCCATTAAAAGCAAGCTGAAGTCCAAAATGAGATGCTGACAAAATCATCATTATCTAAGCATTTATATGCAAAGAATATTACAATTTTTTTAAAAAAAAATTATAAATTCTTAATGTCTGGTTATATAATAAATAATTTTTTTTATTCTCTTTCTAGATGAAGCTTATTTTAGTCAATTTGGTTTTAGGATATTTTAAAATATATTTATTTATATTACAAAAATTTCAAGATATGGAATTTGGCTTTAATTAAAATTGATGTTGCTCAATTAATTATAGCAATTATAATTTTGTAAAAAAATTGATTTATAAGTGGTTAAAGGTTGGATTATTGCCTAGATATGGAGCAGCTTAAAACTTGTGGTCAGTATCTATTCTCTTAACGGAGAAATTATTTTATGAATCCTTCTCATTATATCATCCATGGCCCCTTTCCAATTATTTAATGACATTCCAACAAATTTTTCCATGTCGTTGACACATAACTTTTGTATTTTTTTTTACTTTGAACCTTGAATTCCAAACCCAAAATCTTTAACCTTGAATCTCAAACTCTAAATCTTGAATCCTAACTCTAAAATCAAAATCAAACCCTAACTCAAATAATTTAAGGTTCGAATTTAAGATTTAGTATTCAGTGTCAGAGCTCAAGATTCAGGGTCTGAATTTTGAAGTTCAATATTTTGGGTTTAGGATTCAAGTTTAGGGTTTAGTTTTGATTTCAATGTTAGGGTTCAAGATTTTGTGCTTGAGGTTTGAAGTTTAATATTTTGGGGTCGAGATGAGATTTAGGGTTCAAGATAAAAAATATATAAATTACGTGTCATTGACATAGAAAAAATTGCTGAAATGTCATTAAATAATTAGAAAGAGACCATAGATAATGTGGTGAGAATAGTTCGTAAAATAATTTCTCACCTTAATAGGCCCATAAAATGTGGAAGATAAGTTTTTTGGGCTCGTTCTAGTAGAAAAATCGAAAAATAAAAAAATTATTATATTAATTTTGAAAAAAATAATATTTTTTTATTAAAATTTAGAGGGATGAAAATGAGATTGGACAATCTATTTATTTTATATAAAAATTAATATTAATAAGATTGTAGAGTAAAATCTATTTCCATGTAAAATGTGCAATCATATCAATGTAGCTTTAACACAATAGATTCGTTGCTGACATAAAATAATGAGCGGAGAGTGTGTGTCTTAAAGAACCGAGCATTGTCTCTTCTCATTGGCTGCTTTGATCCACTGAAAATGTCCTATTTTTTTTTATTTCACTTTCTCCACAGCGCGTGGAATTTATTTCCTTTTCTATTTCCTTTTCAAAATTAAATTTATATAATAGGAACCATAATATTATGGTTTAATATCATATTTGGTATCTGAACTTGATATTTTTTTTAAATTTGGTACTTAAATCTTTTTTGTTCAATTTGATGCCTAAACTCGACACTTTTTTCTTGATTTGGTATCTAAACTTGACACTTTGCTGTTGGTATTTAAACTTTTTGGGGGTCCAATTTGGTACATGAACTTGACTATTTTTCTTAATTTGATACATAATCTTATTTTTGTTCGATTTGGTACTTGTCAAACGTTTTACAAATTACTCTAATATACTAACGATTTTTTTATGAAGCAGCAAAAATAATTAAGGTATGATCGACATATTGCTGTTTGATTATTTCTTCAATCACATTAGTTTCTAACAATACAAATAGATGAATTTTTTTAACAAAAAGAACCAATTTGTTATTTGTCTAACTTATAGGGACTAATCTGACCATTGTTGGAGTAGAAGGGACAAAAATACAATTTAACTCCTACTACCGAGGGCTTTATGATACTTTTACCTTTCAACAGTCTATTTAAAATTATTTTTACCCTAGAACTATCCATAATTTCTCTCATTCCTTAAAAAAAAGATAAAATGTGTTTGAGCATGCTTAAATCGACGTTCTTCTGCATTAAAATGTGTTTGAGCATGCTTAAAAAATTCTCACCATTGCTTACATCAACAACAAACAGTGTTATCAATTTGGACCGTAATGATATTATAAGGACCAAATTATGCCAAATTAAAGAAAAGGGATTAAATCACAAACTTCAACAAAATAGAAGGAAATGTTATAATTAAACCCCAAATGATTAACCCCAAATAATACGCTGAAAAGGTAAAAATAACTACTCACTCGCTTGACAGAGCGCGTGGGTAAACATCACTTTCTCGAATCACCATTCACCACCATGACCACATCCTCTGATAAAAGGAAAAAAGAAAGCCTCTTTAAACCAAATGTGAAGAAAAGACTCTTTATTTTTTAAAGGGCTAACCGTATTTAACGAACCGGTCCGGTTCCGGTTAACTGTGCAGGATAAGCGCTCCCTTCCTCTTCCTCGCCGGTTATCTGTTTTGTTTTTTTTTGTGTATCGTGAATCGTTCGATATTTGCGAATGGCTGAGTTGACTCGGGCCGAGGTGTATACGCCTCGGTCGCTGCAAGTATGGAGGGCGCTTTTGAATTGGCTTGCTTTTTTCTTTCAGATCTTCGCTCAGATCATCAGAGCCGTAGGTCAATATCCTTTGCTTTCTTCTTCGTCGACGACGGAGACGAAGACGACGACTTCGTCTTCTACGCACCGTTTTAAGCCCTTGCCGGTCGTTGACTCGGTCGAGATCGAGTGTCCCTCTACAGTCGAGATCGCTGCCGTTTTGGACTCACCCGTTCCCGTTGACGAAGACCGAATCGAAAAACTCACCGTAAGAAATTGTTTTCATTTTTAGTCAGATTTATTTTCTTTAAATTACGCAATAAAAATGCAATTTCATAGAAATGGTGTTAGAATTTCAATTACCGCTTTAAAAAAATTCATTTCTTTATTGTTAGAAAAAAATTAGCATTTGTTAAACTTAATTTGCTTTGAAAATTAAGTTGTTTGAAGAAGTAGATAAGCATTTCACAAAGAAATTAAAATTATGAACTTAGAGTTTTAGCCTTTATTCAATTTAACCTTGAAAAAAGAAATACTAAAATGATTTATTACTTGGGAGATTTTGATATGCAAAACATCACACAAGCGAGGAATTCTTTTCTCTAGTCGTTGCGTTGAAGAGCGATTAGAGCGGCGCTCTCTCGGGGTAAAACCATGGCTATTGAAGAGCTTTACTTGTGTGATGTTTCGTATTTCAATAGATGTAAAAGGAGGACCTCTCGATTCTTGAGGTTTTGTGCAACGATGTATCACCGATGTTCTACGTCTAATCATTGCTCCTGCAGGTAGTTCTCGACTTGGATGAAACTCTAGTATGTGCGTATGAGACATCTAGTCTTCCACCGGCCCTTCGCAGTCAAGCAACGGATGCTGGATTGAAGTGGTTTGAACTTGAATGTGTATCTTCAGACAAGGTTTCATATGAATAATCAATTCTCTACTCTAAATGCCTTGCTATTTACACGATAGCTTTTGTCATTTGTGTGCTTTGATCCTTGAAGGAATTCGAAGGGAAACCTAAGATCAGTTACGTTACAGTGTTCGAGCGCCCGGGATTGCAAGAATTCTTGAATCAACTAAGTGAATTTGCTCAACTTGTTCTATTCACTGCTGGCCTTGAAGGTTTGCGCACTATTAAACATTGTTTTTTTTTCATTCATTTTCATCCTTTTATTTGTTTCCCCAATCCTCCACAGGCTATGCTAGACCGCTTGTTGACAGAATTGATGCGGAAAATCGATTTAGTCATCGACTTTATAGGCCTTCTACAATTTGTACGTAAGTACCACGTCCTTCATATGCTCTTTCTATGATCTTCCGGCCTTCATTCTCTCGGTTTTGTAGATGGGGAATTATACTGCTAATGGTTCTTTGCATTTCATTGCCTATGTATGCTAATGATACTTTTTGGGGATACTTCTGCCCCAGAAATCCATGAGGGCGAAAATCTAGATGTGTTAAAGCTGTTTCTTGAGTTACATTTATAAATAATCATTTACGAAAAATGAGCATCAGTTCAACTTCGAATTTTCGAGTTTCAAGTAGGATTTCATCAGGTATTAGGCCATCTTAAGGTAATGTTTGTATGCAAGGAATGCATTGATAAGGTTTTGTATTAAGATTTTGGAATCAGAAACATGAAGGAACTAGTTTTAGTACCCGAAAACTCCGTATTTGTGTGAAGCTTTTGATGTTTTAGAAGCAAACTTGTGCTTTGTGTCAGAAATTATACTACTAATGGTTCTTTACATTTCATTCCCTATGTTATACTAAATGGACCTTGATCATGATACTTTCCGGGGATTCTTCTGCCGTGGAAATCCATGTGGGCAAAAATCTACACGTGTTGAAGCTGGTTCTTGAGTTACATTTATAAATTCTCGTTTACGTAAAATGAGCATCAGTTCAACTTCGAATTTTCGAGTTTTGTGTAGGATTTCATCGGGTTTTAGGCTGTCTTAAGGTCACATTTGTATGTAAGGAATGCATTGATAAGGTTTTGTATTAAAATTTTGGTACCTTAAACATGAAGGAACTAGTTTTAGTACCCGAACATTCTGTATTGGTGCGAGGTTTTTGATGTTCTAGAAGCGAATTTGTGCTTTCCTTTGTATCAGATGCATAATCAATCGACTTCTTCGTGATTTTCTTCTGATATTTTACAGTGAGTTTCGGGAACATGTGAAAGACCTCTCCTGCTTATCGAAAAATTTATGCCGAACCGTTATCGTAGACAACAATCCCTTTAGTTTCTTGTTGCAACCACTAAACGGGATCCCATGCATTCCATTTTCTGCAGGGCAACCACATGATACACAGGTACCACGATTCCCGTCGTCTTAAAACTCGTTTTCTTCATTCAATATCGATTAGTTATAGTATGTCTGATTACTTACACAATGTTTACATCTGTTTTTATGTCGAAAAGCTTCTGGATGTCCTCCTTCCACTTCTCAAGCACCTTTCTCTACAGAAAGACGTGAGACCTTTTCTTTATGATCGGTTCCACATGCCCGAATGGTTTCAAAAGCAAGGGATCCCTTCTTCTAGTTGGTCAGCGTAGGAAGAAAGAGATTCGTTACATGTACTTTCCGTTTGATCTCCGTCCAAAGGTATCATAAATTTTACAGAGAGCATCTGAATTCCGTCGATAAACGCCAACGATGTTTTGCAAATGGATTAATGCAATGCTATCTCTTATTCTATTAGGTAAATCATTTATGTATTTAGATCCACATAAAAAAAAAATTGTTCATTCTTAGTGTATCTTTGTTTATAGGCTTGCAATCTTGTTTGAATGTTTTATGTTTCTTTCAGAATTTTGTAAATTTTCTCCTCAAATCAATTATTATTTTTAGCTTTAACATTGGTATCCGTGTTGGACAAAGCAGACTGATTTTTTATTTCGGGTTTTAGTTATTTCAATTTTGGGTTATTTCAAATTTGAATTGCTTGAGTTCAAATGAACTAATTCAATTTTTTAAATTGGTTCGTTTTGAGTTCAAGCACAAATCCTTCTAATAAAGGTATAGGGCAAGAACCCTAAATTTTGGGTTAAAATTGAATTAATCAACCAAATGAATCTAATTCGAGATTTTTTGAAAGTTTGATTATCGGTTAATTCAGTTTGAAATTGTGTAATTAACCGAACTTAATAATTAATAATACAAATTATAAATAGTTTTAATTCATTTAATTCGGTTAAATGAACATTATCAATTTATATTTTATATGTTTTATACTTGTTTTAACCAAAAAAACAAAACATAAACATATAAATTTTACTTAATTCGATTAATCAACTGAATTAATTAAAATATTTCAGTTCGTTTAATTTTTTTTGAAAAAATTTCAATTCGGCTATAATGTTTTTATTTATAAACCTTTATCTATCATTTCATGCCAAAATGTAAAATTATGAAAAATCCAACCACAAAATTTACCTAAAATTCCCAAAATGTCCTCCAAAAATCCCAACATGTAAATTTTAAACTCCAAAATTATTCCAAATTTCAAGCTTTGGTTACAGTAAACCAGCTGATCTAAGAGCAACTACAAAGTCTTCCTCATTTCTCCAGTCAGGAACCTGCATCCATAATAACATGAAAATGAAAAAGCATAAAAGGAAAAACAAAATTTAGATAATGCACACATCATAGACATGAGAGGGCTTACCTCTGCTATTTCCGTGCCGAAATGTTTTTCGATTTTGGTCATTATCTTTTCGTCTGCATCGCCGCATAGCAAGTTGAACACAGCTCCTGCAAATCCATGTACATGATGTTTTAACATAAGGACGAGACGCAAAAGGGTTCAATCATTTCGACAACTTACCCTTGCGGCCAAATCGTCCTGCTCTGCCAATTCTATGCATGTAAACCTCACAATCAGGTTCCGTAGGATGGTTATGCTTCACAGGAAGGTCATAGTTGATCACCAAATTGACCTGCAGATATATACAGTATTAAGATGTTGGCAACTCGAAAAAGATTGATCAAAAGGGAAACGATACCTGATCTTGATCAAAACCCCGAGCAAGAAGATCGGTTGAAATAAGGACCTGAGTCAACCCATCTTTAAACTCTTTCACTAACTTGTCTCGGTCTTCTTGCTTGAGAGCACCTTGAATTGTGGTAACATCGTAACCAATTTCAACAAGGGTCCTGTGCAACGTTATTGCACTATTCCTGGTGCGTACAAATATTATCGTCTGTCCTACGCGCTCTCCGAATTCCAAAATTCGGTCCTTGATCACCATAACCTTAGCAAGTTCATCAGGACAATTCACTTTGTACTGTTTCACCGACTGTAATGATAGTTCTTCCTTCTTCACAAATAACTGGTTGTGATTTCCTTTAACTATCTTTGCAGCAAATTCTTTAACAGTCTCATTGAATGTGGCAGAAAAGAAGAGAACCTAAAGATTAATTCAAAACCAGACATTCAATCCATCACTAAGCATGCAAAATCACTTATTACAGACAAAACATCATTAGCATCAAAATATTAACAATCTTAACATATGCATCCTAGACCAAATAAATAACATTTAGAATATATGTTTGAAGTAAAAACCTGACACTGAGGATTGACACATCGAATCTTGCTCATTATGTCCACAGAATCACCTTTAAATCCATCCTGTAGCAAACAAATGTCCATGATGATCAACAGTAAGTTCATATGATTGAATAACATGATTAAAGCAATGTCCATTCTTCCAAAATCAATCATAAGGCGGGCATTTTGATTAATGCAATAAACAAACATAGGTAAAAGCAATATGTAGGCCCTATACTAAGAGTCGGATTGCATTTTGCAATCTCTACTAAAAAATGGGCATATTAATCTAACTGGTCATTTAGTTTAAAATTTCATCCATTTTTGCTGTTGAAAACTGATCATTTTACTTCAACATGAGGTAAATGTGGACGCCATGTTACATACGCCAGTTTTTAATAGTACAAATAGATGTAATTTTTTTAAAAAAAGGACCAATTTACTCTAATTTGTCTATTTTTTAGTAGAAGAATCAAAATACAATTTAACTCCTAACATATGAACCTCCATGATACTTCTACCAACAAACATACTTACAAGGGAGGAAAAATCAATACTACCATACAAAATCAAGTCATACATAAACCAAGTAAAGCTTTAAAAAAGCAGCATTAATTGAAAAAACAAAGAGAACTCTAAATTACAAATTCCAAGCAAAAATAAATCATTAAACCATAGATTAATATCGTGACTAAGTTTGGCCTGACTTAAATTTAACCTGACTTGATTTATAAACACACCTTTAGATTTAAAATGAGTTTGGGTTAACCTTCTACAAATATAAACAGACTTAGAAAAAATTTTAAATCCATATTTTAGATAAACTTAAATTTAAACAAGTATAAAATATGTTAGTATTTATGTTTAAATCCGACCTACAAACACTTTTAATCATAGATAAACCAAGCGAAGCTCTAAACAAAAGCATTAATACAGAAAACAAGAGAACTCTAAATTACAAATTCCAAGCAAAAAATAAACTAGTAAAGCATAGGTTACCTCTGCAAGCATGTGATCAGCCTCATCCAACACAAGAATCTTGAGATAACTCAAACTCAATTTATTAGCACGTATCCGATGAATAATAGTGCCCGGGGTGCCGATAACTATTTGAGATGTAACAGGCGGCCTAATAGATTGTTCCTTGACCTTATGAAATTCATTTCCAAATCCCGCTCGAATAGCACATTCTGAAGTTATCCCACTATATTTCCCCATCTTCCTAAGCACTTCCAGATTCTACACAAAATAAACCCAAAGCTCGAATTTCATTAAAAAAAAAGTCAATGATCATAATTAAAAACCAGATTTCATTAAAAATCGAAAATTTAAATTCATTCATAAAAACTAGACTCAAATAACTAAAATAACTCAAAGTTCGATAATCATAACTAAAAATCGAATTTCATTTATTCAAATTCATAAAAATTAAACTTTGAAGAAACAAAATAACCCAAAATCAATAATCATAACTAAAAGTCAAATTTCATTAAAACACCAAAACTACACCGAAATAATTAAAATAACTCAAAAATTGATAATCACAACTAAAAGTTGAATTTATTAAAACATCGAAAATTCAAATTCATTAAAATTAAACCAAAATAATCCGAAATCAATGATCACAACAAAAAGTTTGAAATTCATAAAAATTAAACTTAAATAACCAAAATAACCACCCAATATCAATCATCATAAATAAAAGTCAAATTTCATTAAAACATGGAAAATTCAAATTCATAAAAGCTAAAATAATAGAAACTAAACCTTAATAATCAAAATAACCAAACATAACCCGAAGTAAATGATCATAACTGAAAATTCAAATCCATAGAAACTAAAAATCAATGATCATAACTAAAAATCCAATTTGAAAATTCAAATCGGTAGAAACTAAACCTGAATGGCCAATTCTCTGGTAGGACAAATACAGAATGCTTGAGGAGCTTTTAATTTCGGATCGATACGAGATAACATTCCGAGAGTAAAGCAAGCAGTTTTTCCAGAACCATTATGAGCTTGAGCAATTAAATCCAAATAAGGAGGATTCAAAATCATTGGCAAACTAATTGCCTGAATTTTACTAGGCT
Source organism: Gossypium hirsutum (assembly GCF_007990345.1). Classification (NCBI taxonomy): domain Eukaryota; kingdom Viridiplantae; phylum Streptophyta; class Magnoliopsida; order Malvales; family Malvaceae; genus Gossypium; species Gossypium hirsutum. The sequence goes on along the minus strand of NC_053433.1, from coordinate 117,316,063 downwards.
TTTCATATTTCATCTCAACGTATAACCCCTTCAATAATTCTGGTAACAAATTCAATTCCTCAAACGTAAATGCCGATACGTACGGCGTATCCCCTGACGTAATCTGAAAAACAAAATTACGACTCAAAATCTTAAATCTCTCAATCAAACTACACAAAAAACTAAAAATTTCTAGATTCAAGAATGTATACGGTTTTAATGTTGGAGCTTTCAGGATCATGAAAGAACTTATTATTGCTCTCGTTGATCGTTAGGTTTCCGATTTCGATTTCGGATGCGATTGCATCGTGTTTTAAATTGGCCAAATGTGTCGTCGTGTCGGCGGCGGAAATGGTGGGGGCGGCGGAATCTGCGGCGGTGGCAGCCATGAAGGTCTCTAAATTAAGGGAACGAATGGCGGGAAGGTAGGTTTTGTTTCTTTTTACGGTTAGTTTCGATGGAATGTAGAAACTATATATAGGGTAACTTTAGCTTAATAGTTAAGCAGTAATTTTATGGGTCAAAATTTTAATTATAAAAAAATTAAATATTAATTTTTTAAAAATATTATATATCTAATATTTATTGTTTAGTGGTAATTTTAGCTTAATACTCTCCATTCGTTTTGAATTAAATAAAATAATTAAAAATATATTTTATTTAAATTTAATTATTAAAAAGTATGTAAATATATTTTTTAAAAATTATATATATTTTTAGGATAAATACAAATAACTTTATCAGTTTTACGATATAAGGGAAATTTTATTCAAATATATTCGAAAGAATTCTATTGTTATTTCAATCATTTGTTGATATATTTCTAATATTTTATGATATATCAACAATTTTAGTGAATTTTTTAATTATATTTTTGTAAGCGATAAATCCAAAAGTGTTAATTATAATTTATATTTATTTGATATTTAATTTTTTTATTTAATTGATTCCTAAATTAAAAAATTGTAAGTCAACTTAATATTTACGCTGATGTGTCAACCAACATTATTTTCTTTATAAATATTAGATATTTTTACTGTTGATCGTCGCCGTCTACCCCTTACTGTCAACAAGCCTATGCTCTCTCCCTCTTTTGTCGTCATCTGGGCAGCTGGCAAGCCTATTTTTGGCCGCCGTTCAAAGCTCCTCTCTTTTTTTACTTCTTTTCCTCTTTTGTCATTTGTGTGCTTTGATCCTTGAAGGAATTCGAAGGCAAACCTAAGATCAGCTACGTTACAGTGTTCGAGCGCCCGGGATTGCAAGAATTCTTGAATCAACTAAGTGAATTTGCTGAACTTGTTCTATTCACTGCTGGCCTTGAAGGTTTGCGCACTATTAAACATTGTTTTGTTTTCATTCATTTTCATCCTTTTTATTTGTTTCTCCAATCCTCCACAGGCTATGCTAGACCGCTTGTTGACAGAATTGATGCGGAAAATCGGTTTAGTCATCGACTTTATAGGCCTTCTACAATTTGTACGTAAGTACCACGTCCTTCATATGCTCTTTCTATGATTTTCCGGCCTTCATTCTCTCGGTTTTGTAGATGGGAAATTATACTGCTAATGGTTCTTTGCATTTCATTGCCTATGTTATGCTAATGATACTTTTTGGGGATATTTCTGCCCCAGAAATCCATGAGGGCGAAAATCTAGATGTGTTAAAGCTGTTTCTTGAGTTACATGTATAAATTATCATTTACGTAAAACGAGCATCAGTTCAACTTCGAATTTTCGAGTTTCAAGTAGGATTTCATCTATTAGGCCATCTTAAGGTAATGTTTGTATGCAAGGAATGCATTGGTAAGGTTTTGTATTAAGATTTTGGAATCAGAAACATGAAGGAACTAGTTTTAGTACCCGAAAACTCCGTATTTGTGTGAGGCTTTTGATGTTTTAGAAGCAAACTTGTGCTTTGTGTCAGAAATTATACTACTAATGGTTCTTTACATTTCATTCCCTATGTTATACTAAATGGACCTTGATCATGATACTTTCCGGAGATTCTTCTGCCGCGGAAATCCATGAGGGCAAAAATCTACACGTGTTGAAGCTGTTTCTTGAGTTACATGTATAAATTCTCGTTTACGTAAAATGAGCATCAGTTCAACTTCGAATTTTCGAGTTTTATGTAGGATTTCATTGGGTTTTAGGCTGTCTTAAGGTCACATTTGTATGTAAGGAATGCATTGATAAGGTTTTGTATTAAAATTTTGGTACCTTAAACATGAAGGAACTAATTTTAGTACCCAACACTCCGTATTTGTGCGAGGTTTTTGATGTTTTAGAAGCGAATTTGTGCTTTCCTTTGTATCAGATGCATAATCAATCGACTTCTTCGTGATTTTCTTCTGATATTTTACAGTGAGTTTCGGGAACATGTGAAAGACCTCTCCTGCTTATCGAAAAATTTATGCCGAACCGTTATCGTAGACAACAATCCCTTTAGTTTCTTGTTGCAGCCACTAAACGGGATCCCATGCATTCCATTTTCTGCGGGGCAACCACATGATACACAGGTACCACGATTTCCGTTGTCTTAAAACTCGTTACCTTCATTCAATATCGATTAGTTATACTATGTCTGATTACTTACACATTGTTTACAACCGTTTTTATGTCGAAAAGCTTCTGGATGTCCTCCTTCCACTTCTCAAGCACCTTTCTCTACAGAAAGACGTGAGACCTTTTCTTTATGATCGGTTCCACATGCCTGAATGGTTTCAAGTTTGAAGAATTAAAATATAATTTGATCAAATTGAGAAAACATAGGCATGGATAATTATTGAGCATGAGAATGAGTTGAAATATGTTTTAGTTTGAAGAATATCACTTTTTGGACTAAATTAAAAAGATGAGAAAGTACATGAATTAAATTGTACTTGAACTCAAGCCACACCTAGGGCAGCGAACAACCTGATTATCAAGCCAACACACAAGTTTTGAAAATTTTTTTATTTTGATATTATATAATTGGGATTTCATTTTAGCTATTAAATGCGTATTAATTTGGAGGTTGAATGCGGACCACACATTTTGCTTAGTTTAACTTCGACTTTTATGTTTAGATTTGGTTATATCAAAACTCCCTCCTCACCCCATCAGCATCCTAGTTGCCAACCCTTCCATCTTCTTCAAGGGAGAATTTTCCTTTTCTTTTTCTTACCATTTTTCTTGAAATCAAGTCCTCCCAATTTTGATTTTTTACCAAAATTAAGTAGAAAGTCATTTTTTTAAGCTCATTTCCACCATTATTTTCTTCATCTAAGCTTAATGCTTCATGGGTTGATGAGAGAAAGTTGAATTTAAGGAGAGAAAAGTCCAAATAAAGTAAGAAATTGTACTTCCATCATTCCTACCTTGCTATTTGAAATTTTTGTTATGAGAAAGCTTTATAAGCTTGAGTTTTTATATTTTTAATTTGTGGGAAATGTGGAAATGATGGAAAGTGAGCTTCCAAGCTTGGGAGGAGAAGATTTAAGTGTTAAAAAACTTAGTTTTGAGTTCTAGTTCATCCAAGAGGTAAGTATCTTTGAATTTGCTAACTTTCCTTTTATAGAATGAATATGAAAATTGATCATCAACGTATTAAATGGCTCAAATAAATACGTGTATAGGAATGATTGAAGACAAAAGCCAAGATGGTGCTTTTATTTGCAGTGGCTACTCTCTTCAAGCTGGAGCAAAGCACAAGAAAGCACCAATGGTATTACAATGTCACAGCTGAAGCAACGACAATGCAAGGAACAATATGTTTTATTGAAGGATTGCCAAGCTTTGTAATGTGATTCACCGTTGCAGTCGGCTATAGGTTGGCCACGGAGAGCCAGTATCCGGCAGTGTTTGACAACAATTTGGCGGAGTGTGGGAAGTGGATGGGGAATGGGAGGAGAGCAAATGCTCATGTTTTCCATGGGTTCGGTGCTTCCATGGCTGAACCTTGGTTGGCTGCTCATGCAGATCCCTCCAGGAATGGTTTTAGTTCTTCATTTTTCAATCAATTAGAGCCCTTCAATTCATTAGCAACTTATCAGACTAATAATTTATTTGGTTGTTCATTCTTCTTTCTTTGAATTTCCTATTGGACTGAAAAGCTTATAATCAAGAAGAGCAAGTGATTCACCCAAACACACCCCTGGGGATAAAGCAATAACCTGGGTTATTTTTATTTTAAAAGAGTGAAACAGTTCTACAAGGTGGTCTCGAGTTCACTTCATTGTCCTGGTTGTTAACTTCACAGTCCTTCGTTTACCGTCGGGACGAGTATTAGCGGAGTTCGTTTCCTCGATGCAAGGCCGAAAATTTCATCAACATCAACATCATCAGTATGAATTCCGTAAGGCAATTCCCAGTCAAAGTGAAACAAGAGGCGAGCAAGTGCGATCTCGACGGTGGCGAGACCGAAACCATAACCAGGGCAACCTCTTCTCCCACCACCAAATGGTAAAAACCGAAAATCTTGATCTTTAAGATCAATGTTTGAATCTTGGAATCTATTGGGATTAAATTGAAGGGGATTATCCCACGAATTGGGATCTCTTCCTATAGCATAAGTGTTGATAAGGAGGCGAGTTTTGGGTGGTATTTTGTAGCCATCAATAATGCATTCATCCATGGATTCTCTTGGAACCAATAAGGGCACCGTTGGATGTAGTCTCATAGCCTCTTTGATAATGGATTTGGTGAAGTGAAGGTGTTGAAGATGGGTTTCGTCGATGACTTTACCGGTTCGACGTGCGACGGCTCGAACCTCTTCTTGTGCTTGCTTCATTATTTCAGGGTGTTTGACTAACTCTGTCATTGTCCATTCTAAGGTTGCTGCTGATGTATCTGTTCCTGCAACAAACATGTCCTAAACATCCAAAAAAAAATCATTTCACTTTTAAATTAATGAATACATCACAACTTAAAAATAAATAAATAAAGTTAAGACCAACATGTTTCAACTGGTTTGATTAGGAATTGATCTTGTTTAAATCCAAGAAATAATTTTAAAACTATTAAATTAAGAATAGATATGAATTAATTGAATTGTCGGTTAAATTATATATTTTTTAAATTAATATATTTTTTAAATTAAGAAAAAAAATTTAAGTTCCAATATAAAAATAATTATCAAATTTAGCCCAAAAAATAATTAACCCAAATTTTTGTTACTTGAACATGTTAAGATTAAAGATTTACCAGAACAAGAGCCTTGAGATTATCATCAGTAATGGGTACTTCCAAGTTATCTTGCTTTTGTACTCTCAATAGAACATCCACAAAATCCTCTTTAATCCCAGTTTCACCCCTTTGTAAATGCTCCTTTATTACCTCATCACAAACTCGTCTTAACTCGTTCAAATTCTTCATCAACCTTCGTTTATACCCACTCACTGAGTGAACCCATTCCCACTCGGGGAAAAAATCCCCTACGCTCATCCCTGCGAACAGTTCCTGTGTCTCCCTCAACACTGCTGCCAAATGATTTGACGATCCTACACTTTCCGTGAACCGCCTCCCAAACGCCACCCTACATAAGATATCATTCGCTAACGACAAGAAAAGCTCACTTACGTTGACTTCTGAACCGGGGTGAGCTGACAACGTTGTTAGTAACCGACTCACTTCTTCATCTCGGATGAGTTGAAACGAGTTGACTCGCTTGGAGCTTAGTAGCTCGGTGACACAGATTTTTCTAGCTTGACGCCAGTAAGGTCCGTAAGGAGAGAATGTAACGTCGGAGCAGTTGAAAGACAAGTACTGAGCTGAAACGAGTTGAGGACGATTTGAGAAGACATGGTCATGAGTTTTGAGGATGAGTCCAGCGAGTCGAGGTGAAGAGACGATGACGGTGGGAACTTGACCGAGCTGAAGGTAGATTACTGGACCAAGTTTTTGAGCGAGTTTAGTGAAGGTATGATGTGGCATGTCGGTAAGGAGATGAAGGTGACCGATTATCGGAAGACTTGGTGGTGAAGGCGGGGTTAATGACTGTGACTTTAGCCATCTTCGTAGGAAAGTGATGAAGTAAAGGATACTGAGTAGAAGTAAGATGGAAATAAAAATGGTTTGAGGGGTAAAATGGTCCATATATTTTTGAAAATGTAGTCGGATGTAGAGAAGACTGAATAAAGTTTAAAGGTCATTTTATCAGCAAATGGCTTATATAGAAGGTTGGACCATTTCTTTTATGACTAAAATAACCTTGTTTGTCGTTTGTATGAAAGTTAGAAATAAAGGGTATAGTGGAGAAATCATGTCGATGAACACAGACAAATTACCACTAATTGCGATAGTAAGAAGACGGAACGTTGGACAAAATAACAATAATTGCAATACAAAAACGTGAACAACGTTTGAGTGTTTTTATACGTAAAGTAGCAAAAATGGTGGCTTGTTATTAACATATAGCATGGACCTAGCTTTGTTGTTGTATAACCCAAAATCTACTTCCACTACCACAAAAATAAAGGCATCTATGAATCTTAAGTTACCTTCATTGTTACCATTTTTATAACACCCCTAACCCCGTCTTCTCACCGGAATAGAATTACGGAGTATTACCGGACATTACAGTACATTTACACATAATTCAAGAATAAATGCAATACTATACATCTAAATATAGCTTTAATGGGCCCACAGTATTTAATAAGAACATCTTAAATAAACCAGGGCCCGATCGGAAGCTTAGAAAATTTTTCGTGAAATTTTAAAATTTCTTCCTTTGAATAGTACCACACGCCCGTGTGGCTGGTGTGACATGCCCGTGTCATCAACCCGTGGGGCTCTCTGACTTATACCTTTAAATCAATTAATTTCACATGGCCAAGACACACGCCCGTGTGCTCAGCCCGTGTGGCAACCTGTTTGTAGCATTTTAGGTGCAGGGGACACATAGCCTAACAACATGCCCGTGTGCAAGCCGTGTGTCTCACACGGTCTGATCACACGCTCGTGTGACAAGCCGTTTGGACTCAAAATGAACTTTATAATTCAAATTTACCAACCCTGCAAACTTTAAATAATAAGCAATCTAATATTCAAACTTTCAAATAATCCCTAAACACATATAGTAACAGTAGTCGACACATATAGTGTCTCATCGACACACAGTCGGAATATCCCTGAACATTTCCAATCCTATGGCATGCCAATTATATCCGACTAGCCCGACACTGTTAATAAGGTATTCAAATCATTTCGTTTTGATACAGAAACAGTAACAATTTCCATCACATCATTTATCGTACTTACTAACCAATTAAAATAGCAATTGCATTTATTAAATTATTAAGCATAGTTTATAGAAATACAAACCAAAATTCTCGAGTTTACTCGATATCCTCGTTCACTTTCTCCTTTCCCTTTTTCGATGACTTTTCCATTGCTACGTTGGCTACGTAAAAGTTAACATTTAAAATTATCAATATATGTTATTTAACAACACACTCTTTTATTTTTATGTAGTTTTTACATAAATTCCAATTTAGTCCTTCCACCATAATCATTCTTTTTCTTCAAAATAAATCCTATATCTTCATTCAATTTTCACTTTAGACTATTCAACTCTTAAATTTTACAGCATAAAACATTAATTATAGAATTCTCTCAATTCAATCCTACTATTTCAAAATTTATATCTCTCATTACAATTTAATCCTTCTTCCACTTCTAACTTGAATTTCTATCATTTTATCTCATAATTTACTCAATAATTCAGCTTAATCAACATCTAAAATTCACTAACTTCCTAATTTTCAACATAATTCATGTAAAGCTTTGTCCTAAGATTCCAAAAACACTTAAATTGCAAGAAAAGAGGTTAAATTGACTTACCAATCAAGCTTGAAACTCTAAAACCCTAAATTTTCCTTTTCTTTTTCTTTCCCTTTTTCCTTCTTTCTTCCCCTGCTATTCGTGACTTTCTTTTTTTTTCTTTATGTTTTATTTCTTTTATTTTCTTTATTCATTCTTTATTTAGTAAATATAATAATTATATAATATAATATAATTTACTTTATATTATTATTTACTTATATAATAAGTAAATAATATATATACATACATTTGTACCAATTAAAATAATACATATGTATTTATTCTTACCACACACTTGTCACTTAAGGTTTATTTCTAACTTAGTCCCTTGACTTTTCTATAATTTATAATTAAACTTTTACACTTTATTCAATTTAGCCCTTTCACTAAATTAACCTTAATTAAGCTAGATTTACTTAATTAGAATCCAATTAACCTCTCACTTAACTTCGTAAATATTTCTAATAAATATTTACGAATCTAATTTTCAGAATCGAAAACCCAAAAATTCACCTTTCCGATGACCTTAAAATTTGGATCGTTACAATTTTATACTCGGAGTAAAATACAGTTCAAATAAAAAATTGGGTCGATGTTGTAAATATAAGTTAGCATTGTCTTTTTTGAACACCTCATACGTCTTTCAAAATTTTATCACCTAAAAGTGTGCCTCTCTGTGCATGAACCTAGGTCTTTCTTACATGGGATTTCTCATGCAACATAAATATCATTTGATTTTAGATTCGAATATGAAGAGGCTTACCTTAACATGACAACTTCGAGGATCTATGAAGTGCCTAAAGAGGGCATTAGTCATTTATGCTTGCAACATTAGTATGACGTTATTAAGAAAAATTAGAATATTGTGACAAAGAAAGTCTTATCATTCTCTTTTTTCTCGACACTTGAAATGAGGTAATGACCATGTCTTCATTCCCTAGCTTGATATAGAGGTGTAAATAAAATATTAGAGTTTGCAAGTTATTCGAGTTTAACTTAAAAAGAACTCAAATTTGATTTAGTAATTATCGATATGAGCCTGATCTTTAATAGCTAGAGCTACCAACCAAGTAGAATTCAATCACTATAATACCCGATTCGAATGGGCATGAGCTTAATCAAATTAAAGTACAAATGATAAGCACTTATATTTCATATATTTTAGGCCCTCTATACTTAGTATTTTGTTTGGTTCTTAAGTGAAATGTTGCATATTAGCTTACTTTGCATGATTTATGTCTCGTTTACATTTATTTGAGTTTATATTTAGTTATGCTTGATTTTAATATTTGATGATTAATTAAATTTTTTGTGAATTGAATTAGGTTTATGGGAACTTAAGGTTCGAGCTTAGAGACCATTATAAACTAAAACGAGGAGTTAAAATGAGCAGAACAGAGCATGCCTAAGCTAAGCACCCTTGCCCTAGGCCAAGTGCCCCTGCCCCGAGCCAACGCCCTAGCATGCAGTTGGGTGAATATCCTTTGTTGGTGCCCTTGCCTTGTCCCGATGCCTTCACTCCCGGCCCATATGCCCTAACTCGTCTAGTTGCCCCCAATGCCCCGGCCCGTGCACCCTTACGCCGAGCTTCCAATGCCCTAGTGCCAACCTTGTTACTTTGATGTGTCTCGTTCGAGTTTTGATTGAGCTTCAAGGGTACTTTGGTCAATTAGGAGTGTTACAACCTCAAGTAAGCTCTCGTAACCTAGTTTAGGTTAACTAAACAATATAAATATGATATTTTGAGAGGGAGTTAGAACTTTTGGCTATTCTCTACCATCATAGCTATTTTATTGTCTATTGCGTTTTCGATTTTATGGTTTTCTAAACTCTATTTTTCTAGTCAAAGGATTATTGAAGTTCAATTCTATAAATTCGTGAGACTTAATTTGTTCAATTCTATAAATTCGTGAGACTTAATTTGTGCTTATTCCTTTTTTATTTTTTAGAATTTGCACATCTTCTACTTGAAGTAAAATTGTTTGAATATTTGTCCGTTTGATAACTTAGAATGATTGCCTTATCAATTAAAATAATTAAATCTGTAATTATTTAATTTATTCTAATACTTGTGACGAACTGTATAATTGTGCCAAGTTATTTATTTGTAAGGTAAGTAATTTCAAACGAGTTGCCTCTTCATTCCTAAACATTTAAAGAGAGATTGGTTGTCCGGTGTTGAGTCAACAATTAGAACTAATTTATTAAAGGCATTAAATCTATTCTTCCGTCACCTTTGACTAGAACTTTTCCTCTTTAATTTTTCTAAACTTTTAATTACCGTTTTCTTCACTAAAATTTTAATTTTAATTTAGTTTTTTATTTACTAAACCCCCTTCATATTTATTTAAGAAATAAATTTATTATCGATTTTTATGGTTAGGACATTACTTGTTGTGCTATCTACTAATTTTATACTTTCGAGTAAATTTTATTTTTGTAAGTTCCAACAATCTAACAACAAACGAGCTCGACCTTACATACTAACAAGCTTGAATTTGAATAAAAGAATTGAAAAACAAACATAATTGACCTTAAGCTTGAACTTGAACTTATCGCTACTCAAATTTAACTCGTTTTAGTTAAACTTCGTAATTTTATATCAGAAAAACACTTACGAGGAATAACAACAAAGATTTATATATTCTCAAACAAACTTTAATACAATGCTTTTTTCTCGGACCCCAACCTTAGTTAGATTTTCTCATAATGTGTAAACCGATATAGTCCGACAATATTCAACAATCTGGCACAAAAAAATGGACAACCTCAGCATTGGTCACATGAAAGAGAGATGGGTTTTTGCTTTAGTTCCACAATCATGTTCCAAAAATTGTATAAAATTAGGTAGCACCCGACAGAATGTTAGAAACTTTAAGCAATGAAATTGAAGCTTAGTTACAGCTTTCCATGTCTCAAAAAGCTTATATGCAAGTACCCAAAAGCAGCCTAAAAGCTTCTAAACATACATATATGCAGTGACAAGGAACATCACAAGTTCTCTCTTACACCTTTTCCTTCGTAGACAAGTAGATCTGACAATATCCAACACTAATCCGGTAGAAGATCCAGGTATTAAATTTTGGGCTTTATAAAAATTTTAAATTTTTTTAGGGATTTAATTAAAAATTTAGAAACTTTATGAAAATTTTCAACATTTTTGAGGGGCCAAAGTTCCTTTCTAGCTCCTATGGCTGGTGTAACTTGCACTAAGCCTTTATAGATATGGAGAAAACAATTAAGATATATATGAAAAAATAAGTGTTAGATTTGTTAATTTTGACCTGAAATTGAAAATATGATCTAGTCAATTTGAATTTAAACTCTATTTTATTTAATTTAATCACGAAAAATTAACAGTTTGAATTTGTTCAATTCGAATCTAAAATGATTCGAAGACCCAAACTTGAAGAGATCAAAATCAACAGTTTGAATTTTGTTTTTCAAATAGTTCTTATAAAAATTATTATTTTTAAACAATTTCATTATGGATTTTGGTCATATTTGCTCTTTTTGACACAATGTTTACCCATAGCCCCTCCCCAACATATAAACAGGAAGATAATGTGCTTCAGCGCACTCAAACACACATACTCCTATATTAATCAATCACAAAATCAAATTTTAATAGATAAATAACCTCATATTTATGGATTTGTTTAATTTTTTGTGACATATAAGATCATTACATTTGATTGTATTTGATGGTAAAGTATGCAACATGGTGCACTTATATAAATTATAATATACATTGTATAAACATTTTTTAGTGTTAAAATAACACATTTTAAAAATATATATATATAAATTTATTACCTAAAACAAGTGTTTTTATACACTTTATGAAGCAGCTATGATTGCCCTTGACAGGTTTAGGGACCCATAATTAATTATTTCTTTAAACTTAGTGTTGCCTTCCTCTTAAACTCTCAATAGCACACATTTATATGATATTAAAATAATTATATCATATAAAAAATATAAATATGATATGCCTGTATGAATGGATGGAAATTAACATGATGTCAAATCATAATTATTCTTTGATTTAATATTAATTGTAATAATGTTAGCTCGAATTTGATGTAAAGCGTATTTAAAACGTGGATCAATTTTAAAATATAGTTTTATATATTGTTAAATTTTATTGAACTGTCTATTTTATTGAGCTGGTATTTAACACGAATGAAGTTAAAATTATCTGAATATGAATCTGTAAATTTGTTTAAAAATTTGAATTTGTTTTTTATTCACAAATTATTTGTGTGTTATCATTCAAATTCAAATCCAATTTAAATACTATTATTCATTGGATACCCGAATCCGCAAATAGTTTAATTTCAAAATTTTCAATCATTTTTTAAAATTAAAATCTGAAAAATTTCGAATTCTAAAATTCTTTTTATATGTATATAATCAAAATAATAGTCGTTTTGTAACCAATGGATTCAAATTTATAATGTTGGTTTAAATAATGAATACCTGAAATATCTATCCACATCTGTTTTAAATCTACGGCAGGTAGTAATTTGATTCATTTACTAATATCTAAATTCACAATCTAAATTGTCATTCCTAATATAAAACTGATATTTCAAAAATTTAATTAAGATCTTTTAAAATTTACGAACTAATTTAAAATTTAGATAATAGTTTAGGGACATCAAGTACAATTAACACTACAATATGTGAATACTTATCAAAACAGAAACATCCATACACCTGTTTTGTATTTATATATTCCAAAAAGAAGGCTTTAAAAAATTCAAACAAAATTCATCAACTCGATTGAGGATTCGATCCTCGTCCTGGGTATAGAGTAATTTTAAAATTCGTGATCAATATGAGCTTATAGATTATAGAGGATTAGGTATTGAGCTCGCTCTAATGGATACTTTGGGAAATTAAAAAAAAAAGTTCATCAACTTGGATTGTTATTTTGGATATGAAGCAGTTTTTAAAAATTGTGGTCAGCACCTATTTTTTTAATAGGTCAATCGAACGCAAAAAAGAAATAATCACTAAACTCAATCCAGTAAATATTTTGAAAAAGAAATTATGTCATCCTTCCACGTGGAAAAGTAAATGGTATCAATTAATTTCTAAATATAAAATTATAAAATATTGTGTTAATTTTTCCATGGTTTTATAACAAACTACCTACTACTTTCTAGTCTTTTTTTTGAAGTTCAAATAAAGAAAAAAAAAGGCTAAAGTCAATAAACTATAGTTTCATTGAATAATTATTTGTGCGGGAGAAGTTAAAAAGATAAGATTTTTTAAATTAAAAAAAAAAAAACTCTTTTGACCATCAAAATCTTCACATACAAACATACATGCTATATATAGGTGAATTTACTTGAAAGGTCCCTCTAATATAGGGATCAGACCAAATTAGTTCATCTATTATTAAATCGATTAATTTAGACCCTATATTATTATCTAATATAAAAAATGTCATTTCTTGTTTAATAGATTTAATAATTTGAAAGTTTTTTATGGTTCTACAAATGGGTTTAAATAATAAATTTTATATAATATTTTAAACAATAAGTATTAATTCGATTACAGTTTTAGTATTATTATTTTTATAATACAAGAGAGGGACTAATTTGATTTAGTCTCTATAATAGAAGGGTTTAAAAGACACTTTCACCTATAGGTACATGAATAACAGCCATACCCAACCTTTTTCCATTTCTAGTTTTTATATATATGTAATAATAATAAAGTAATTAAGTATGATTATTTTATATATTTATTTTCGTTATGCATGAATTTAGAACAAAAAACTATTTAATAAACTAATAAAATAACTTTTTTCTAAAGTGTTTTTCCCATCAACATAATGATTGGTGTGTCAAAACTTTATAGGTTCGGATCATATCTGGGTTTTTTTTATACAATACTCAGAACTACTCATAGTCTCTCCCTAACCCATAAATAGGAAGATAATGTACTTCGGCGCACTCGAACCCACATCTTTCTACATTGAGAATAATATACATACCAATCAAACTATGACTCACCCGATTTAATATGTAGTAAAACCAACTCATGAAAATGTAAATATAGATATACATTACATCATTTTCTCAACAAAAAGCAGCCTTTAGATTTCATGCTGTTTGACTGAGTAAATTAGACTCCAAGATTGATTTGCTTTTGAATTTGTAACCAAAAAAAAACATAATTTGCTATTATTCAATAAATTAAAAAAGAGAGGCAATTATAAATATTGTTTACACTTAGAAGTTTCTAGTAAATAATATAATTAATTAAAACTTTAAAAATTAATACTTCACCCATTAGGAAACAAAATTGATGAGATGGGTGTACATGATCATCAACTCTCTTCAATTTCAAGAATTTTTGAATTTATATCATTTATAAATTTTTTATTCACTTAATATTACGAGTTAATTGAATATAAATTTAGATTAAAAATATAAAAAAATGTTGAAAAAGTTTGTATCGCATTAGAATGATATTTATGCTCTAAATTAACGTATAATATTTTGTTATATCAAGTCCAGATAATTAATAATGTTAATTATTTAAATTAAAATATTGACGTAAATTTTTTTGAAAACACCTCTTTAAACACATGCAAAAAAAAATTATGTTCCTATGGTTAATTGGAAAACGTGTTTTTCAAAATATATTCACGTTAGCATTTTAATCGGATTAGCTAATAACATTATAAGAGTAGATATACAGAATTATGTCAAATTAAAATGTAAGGACCTAAATCCCAAATTTGAATATAGCAAACGTGTACCTACGTTTTGTTTCAATGTTTAATTTGGTATTTGAGTGTGTTTTGTCCCAATTTGATACTTGAGTTTGGGTCGAATGTTCTATTTGATACTTAAGATTCTTTTTGCCCTGATTAAGTATATGAATTAGCTTCAAGATTCAATCTGGTACATCCCAATTAAGTACTTATACTTTTTTTATTAGAGTATACCTGTTAAACATTCATCGATCGATATGATGTTGTTTGGTCTAGGTAAATATTGAAGCTAAATTAAGGGATCAAATTGAGAAAAAAAAACTCATATGCCAACTTTTTAATATTAATTAAAAAAATCAAATTATTGAATATTATGTTGAATTTATTTACCCTTATAAAAAATAAAATTAAACATTTAAATCACATTTTTTTGTTAATATGTTTAAATCAAAAAAAAAAATCTTTTCAAGAAAAGCATGCCTTAGGAAGACCAATTTGGTCAAAATTAGGTACACGTTTCATTAATACAATAATACATGTTGTCGCGTGTCGACAATTCAAGCGTGTGATATGCACCGCGTAAGCGAGTAAGGATATTTCATTTTGTATTACGTGCTAGCTTTCCGTAGCGAATAACAAAGCTTCCATACTCGCATGGTATGACGTGTTTGGCTTTTTATTTTTATTTTTATTTTTATCTGAGTATCTAAAAAAAAGGCAAAAAAAATGTTTTTAAATAAAAGAAAAAAAATATTATTGTGGGTTTCAAATTTTAAAGTTATTTAGGTTTCGTTTGGATGGGCGATTGACTGCGGTGTGGTGCGTTTAACTTACTTTTTATCTCACGCTACAGTATCGCTACAGTATCTAATCTCACCCCACCGCTGTTTTTACACTAACCGCAGCTAAACGCACCACCCATCCAAACTCACCCTTAATATTATTTGAAAAAAAAAGTATATAAAGTATAGAAAAAGAAATATTCTTTGTGAGTTTCAAATTTCAAATTTAAAGTTATTTAATATAAATTGAGAAAAATATATAAAGGATAGAATTAAAGAAATTACTTTTAATTTTTTTTTAAAAGCTCATGATTTCAAATTTAAATTATAAGAATCTTTTTATGTAAATTTTAAAGTGAAAAAAATTTTAAAAATTATTTATTTTAAGGATAATAAAATTGACACGATTAATATTTGAATTTGATTTAGTAATTATCAAGCCAAGTCAAGTTTAGTAATACACGGTTAGATGTCGCGAATCTTATCGAGCTTTTTATTTTTATATTATTAAATTACATCGTTACCTTTAATATATATTATTAATCGTAAGCTTAATTATCAAGTCGAGCTTAAGTTCAACATTGAAAATGTACGTGCTTAATTGGGCTTAAATACAAGAATTGATAAATGGATTTAATTGAGCTTGAACTTAATTTATGTTAAATTGAACTTATAAATAAATACTCGGTCAACCTCGAATCAAATATTGAATTTTAAATATCAAATCGATTTTGAGCTTTATGGTATTCATGCTCAGCTTGTCTTAATTACATATATTAGGTTAAATTAGCCCAAATATGCTAAAAAACATTACTTGACAAAATAGGTCAATTTTTAAAAAATTTAAAGAAATAAGTTATTTTTAAAGAGAGGGTGTAAAAACACGTTAAACTAAATTTCCGACTGATATAACATGAAAAGCATGTCTAGCTGGTGCGTGTTCTGTACAATTAGTAATAAAGTACACTTAACTGAATAAGTTTGTACACACTCTTTTGAAAAACGACCTATTTCATCAATTAATTTTTTTTTTAGAAATATTCAACTAATTTAGTGGATATATTATTATATGAGAGAAGAAATGGTAGTATCTTCGAATATGGCAAGTAAAAAATGGCGGTTAATATTTTCATTAATTAATTAATTAAAATTCTCAGCTCCCAAACACAGCCTATTTTTCCATTATTCTCAAAATGCACTTAAAAAACTGAAACTTTGAACTTTCAGTTTTCGAAAGTCTTTCCCTTTTGCCTCTGATTTTTCCCTCGCCAAATGAAGCTGACGGATAGAACCGCCGCCATCTCTTCCACCGTTAAGTTTGAATTCTTTAAATGACGAAACAAACTTTCCTTTTCCTTGTCGCCGTCAGTTTCCTTAACGTTTTCTCGTTCCCGTCGTTAACTAATGCATTGGGTTCCGGCTCTACACTCGCCGTCGTATACGGCACCGCCACCGTTTGTGCCATCGTAGCCGCGGAGCCGAATCAGCGTATTATCTGCTACCGTGCCGGTGGTGATTTCTCCTCCTCCCCTGCTGTCATCTCAATCTCCCCTAACGTCTCTTACTCAGCCGTCGCCGGTGGGCGAACTAACTTTTGCGCAATCCGGTCCGGCGGTTACAGCCTTCTCTGTTGGGACACGACCATCCAGTCTTTACCCAGTAAACGCCTCTACAATAACGACACCGTACTCCTTCAATCCCTCTCCGTCGGCGACGAACTGATTTGCGCTACAGCGATGAACAATACACCGCCGGTAACTTTTTGGAGAACGGGGAACAATACTGAAGAGTTACCCAATAGTAATCTCACAATGGGTAAAATCACATCCGGGTTCGGGTTTACATGTGGGATCGTACTGAGTCAAAACAGACGAGTAACCTGTTGGGGAAGTAACTCAATGGCGGCAGCCCGAGTTAATCAATTCGGGAACATGTCAATGGAGAACATCGAAGCTGGGGCAAACCATGTTTGTGGGGTTAACTCGGAAGGTGAGTTGGTTTGCAGAGGAGATAACTCAACGGGTCAACTCGATGTTCCTTCAAACAAAGGGTTGAACTTTGCTTCAGGGTTAGCTCTGGGTGATGGGTTTAGCTGTGGGATTAGGAGATCAAATGGTACAGTTGTTTGTTGGGGTTCTATGAATGAAACTGCCATTGAAGGGATTCAATTTGAATCCATTGTTGCTGGTGTGAATTTCACTTGTGGGTTGACAACAAGGAATTTTTCAATAATTTGTTGGGGTCCTGGTTGGCCTGAGTTGAATCAGTCGAGTTCAAATTCCTCCATTAATGAGTTACCTTTGGGAGCTGAGATTTTACCAGGTCCTTGCACTGATTCTTCTTGTAATGAGTGTGGGTCATATCCTCTATCAAATAGGCTTTGTTTTGGTTCTCGTAACATTTGTAGACCATCACCCTGTTTTAACTTCACCAACCCATCCCCGTCGCCGTCATCTCCGCCGCCGCCGGAGGTTTCACGGCGGTCGACGACGTCTAGAGGGTTGAGTAGAGGGTTATTGGCTTTTGCAATAGTTGGATCAATTGGAGGTTTTATGGGGATTTGTACTATTGCTTATTGTTTATGGACAGGTGTTTGTTTTGGGAAAAAGAAGGTACATAATTCGGTCCAGCCAACAATTACTCGAGCCGGTTCAAACAGCGGTCCGGGTTCGAACAGCGGTCCGCCATCAAGGTCATTGACGATCAGACGACAAGGTTCGAGATCAATGAAGCGACAGAGAAGCGGGACATCATCATCAAAACACGCTGACAGAGCTGAGGAATTCAGCTTAGTTGAGCTCGCGGCAGCTACCAATAATTTTGCCCTTGAAAACAAGATCGGAGCCGGCAGCTTCGGCATTGTTTACCGAGGGAAATTATTCGACGGTCGTGAGGTGGCGATCAAGCGAGGCGAAACGGGTCAAAAGACGAAGAAATTCCAAGAGAAAGAGACCGCATTCGAATCGGAGTTAGCATTTTTATCCCGGCTCCATCACAAGCATTTGGTTAGGCTTGTAGGCTATTGCCAAGAGAGGGACGAAAGGCTTTTAGTTTACGAATACATGAAGAACGGCGCACTTTATAACCATTTACACGATAAATACAACGTCGAAAAATCGAGTAGTTTGTTGAATTCATGGAAAATGCGGATCAAAATCGCGTTAGATGCGGCTCGAGGGATCGAATACCTTCACTATTACGCGGTTCCGACAATAATCCATAGAGATATCAAGTCTTCCAACATATTGCTTGATGAGCATTGGACTGCAAGGGTTTCGGATTTCGGACTTTCATTAATGGGACCGGAATCTGATAAAGATTACCGGCCGATGAAAGCAGTGGGAACAGTGGGTTACATCGACCCGGAGTACTACGGCCTAAATGTACTAACAACAAAAAGCGACGTTTACGGGCTTGGAGTAGTAATGTTAGAGCTTCTAACAGGTAAAAGAGCTATATTCAAGAATGATGAAAATGAAGGGACGCCAATAAGCTTAGTCGATTTCGCGGTGCCAGCGATTATGGCGGGTGAATTGGGTAAGGTTTTGGATGTTAGAGTCGGACAGCCGGAGATGAACGAAAGCGAAGCAGTGGAGCTAATGGCGTATACTGCAATGCATTGTGTGAATTTAGAAGGGAAAGAAAGACCAACAATTGGTGACATTGTTTCTAATTTGGAAAGGGCAGTGACTGTCTGTAATGGCAGTCACTATGATAGCATCTCTAGTGGTGGATTCTCCATTGTTTCAGAGTGAAAATTTTTCCAAAAAAAAAAAGAAGAAAAAAACACCCAAAGAAAAAAAATTAATTTTTTTATTATATTTTAAAGATTTTATATTATCTAACATTGAGTTGTAGTGTAAGGATTTTGTGAACACTTTTGACAGCAATGAGAAATTGATTGCCTCACAATTTGCTTTGTCACTCTCTTTTGTTGTTTTGTTGTTTTAGGAATTGGGTATATATATATTTTTCATAAGATAATGTTTAGTTTTTTAAATTTGGGTAAATTATACTGCTAGCCATTCAACTATTAGTAATTTTTTTGGCCACCTAATTATGAAAAGTTACAAAATGGTCATCTAACTATTAGTAAATTTCTTTGTTGTTACTTAACTATGAAAATTTACAAAATAGTCAACTATTCAACTTTGTCTTTTTTGGTCACCCAATTATCTTGGATTTTTTTAGTATTTTTATTTTCACGCTAACCAACTGGTGACCAGAAAAGAATAAATTGAATAGTTGGGTGATAAAAAAATTACAATAGTTGGGTGGTAATTTTGTAACTTTTCATAATTGGATGACCCAAAAAGAATTTTGTTAATAGTTGAGAGACTACTAGTGTGGTTTATCTTTTTAAAGATAACTGATAAGATCTAATTATGGTTTTAGTCACTCCACTAAATCGAAATTTGAGAGTTAATTTGTGTAATTTAATGGGCTTAGTTCATGATTTGACCTTTGAAGTATATATATTTTTTTCACTTTGGTACATAAGTTTTTTTTTTGTCTCTATTTGATACTTGAATTTCATTGCAGGTTAACTTAAAAGAAAAAGTGGTAATAAAAATTTGACATGTGGCATACTTTTATTGGATGTAAATAATTTTTGGGATAAAATTGGACAAAAGTGATAGTTCGTGTACTAAAAGTGAAACAAAAATAGTTTGGCCGCCAAAGTGAGAAAACAATTATAACTCAAGAGATATTGTAAATAGAACCTTTGATCATCTACTTTTATATTTTGAGGGTAAAATGAGATGAAAATGATAGTTCTTATCAAATTACACTTTGACCCCTTAAAAATTATAAAGAATTGATTTAATCCTTTAAAAATTATAAAGAAATGGGCTAATAAAATGGTGAAATTACATATTTACTATCGTAAAAATTACAATATAATCTCGTTCTCCTAAAAGAATTTTCTAACTTCTTTGTTTTATAATGTTATTAGCAGGTCCAAATTAATAGCATACTTAGCTGCAACAATGAAAGTGATGATTGTGATTATTTTTTGTTGCTATTCTACCATACAATCAAGGTCTTATAAAAATCATATTCAATCAATAATAAATTTACATTTCAGTCAAACGCTTAAAATAAGATAAAATTAAACCAAATGAAAATAGATTAAAACCAAATTTACGTATAATAGAGGGACTAAAACTGAAATTGGACCAAACAATAAATAATTGATTAGAACAACTTGACTTTGAGTTTGGGGCATGTGGTTTGAAACTTTTACAAATTGGCATCGACCACCAGCTTTCGAGGTTGATTCATTGGGAATTTCAGTGCCCAAAAATGGATGGGTTCCATGATTTTGTCAAATTTTGTTCACTGAATTTAATTTAATTAAATGCTGTTTTTCACACATTTTTTTATTTTTATTTTTTTAAAAATAGCACGTTGGGGGCCACAGCTACATAAAAAAAAGGGGGGGTGTTTAATGAAAACTAGATAAAGGTCTTTGACTTTGAATAATTAGAAGAATTGGCTTGGTCATTACAATAAAGCCCAGTTGTTTGTCCTTATCACTAGACAAATCTACGACCTAGATTTAAGGGGGGGTTTAGCTAGAAAATAGTTTTTTTTTGGGCCAGAAATTAATAATGAATTTTTGGAGAAGTTAAAGTGGAATTTAACCATTATAGTTGGATGCGTGCAGGTCTCGTAGTGGGGGCTCGCAAGGGTAATTCGCGATCCCAGTTCGCATATACCAAGGAGTTTGCGTGTGGGACTATGAAGTATAGCAAGTAGACTAGAATAATACATGTGTCCACCATTCATAGAGCTTATCAAGAACGTCAATTCCGTGAATGGTAATTATGTGTATAATTATTCTATTGTCTCTTTTAATGAGACATGACGGAAAAATTGAAGAGTCTATATAGAGAAATTTTCATAAAAATTGAAGAGTCTATATAGAGAAATTTTCATTTTGGGAGACTAAGGCCACTACATGTTTCCGCCTAGATTTGGAGTTTTATTTTTCAGATTAAATTTTGCTATTAGTCCTTGTACTATGTGTAAGTTGTGGATTTAATCTTTATTTTTTTAATTTGATTTAATTTTAAAATTTCTATCCCGATCAAACAATAGTTTTTATATTCTTTAAGTTTTGTTATTTCTAAAATTTAATGTAGCAAATATATTGTAGCATGTGTAATGTCATTTCAGTTTGTTGTTTTTACATATTAAACACAAAAAGTTAGTTAATGGATTTAACGACTGTCGTTTGCGTTAAGGCTAAAATTCTGAATTTCAAAAAGTATAGAGGCTAAGAATGATCCAATTGAAGAACATGGACACATTTATAACTATGGCACCTCAACACTTGATAAATGTAAAAGTTTGATAATGTGGCAGAGATTGTGCCACTTCAAATGGAATTCAAATTTAATGACTAAAATAGATTTAATTGTCAAATTTAAATACCAAAGTCGGCAAAAAATGTACAAACACCAAAGTAAAGTGACCTAATTATCAAATTTAGAGACTAAAAATTATATTAACCATATATATATTAAACTAAAACTCACAATTGTATCGATAATTAACATAAAAATCAATCATTACAAATATTAAATTAAATAACTATTTAACATCTCAAAATTTTAATCCATTTTCTATGCACATTTATATATGGCCTCGTAATCCTCTAAAATGAAAAAAATTTCATTTAGATCTCTTTATAATTTATAAAATTTTAAATTAGTAATGGTAAATTTACATTTTGACTCTTCAAAAATAATAAAAATTTGATTTAATATTTGAAAAATTATAAATATATAAATTATTAAAACAATAAAATTACTATTTTTACTATCGTAAAAATATATAATTTAATTCCGTCTTTCCGCTTTCACCTCTTATTTCATTATACTAAATCCACATCAAAGAACAGTGGATTTTGGTAATAAAGTTTTGGATTTGCACGAAGGTATTTTTGTTTTTCAAGATACTGAAAACTTTGAAGGGCTGCATATTGACTGATAAATACTTGATTTGATCATTACCTACCTCTAAAATTAAGACCTCAATGAATTATTTATATATATATATACATATATATATATGACTTTATTAGCAAATTGGTTGTTAATTTATATCCAAAATAAATTTAGGTTAATATATTAAATAAGTTGTTGAACTTTGTTACTTTATTTAAAAGGTAATTTATATTATTAGTTATTAAATTATGGATACTGATCCACCGTACAGATCATCGAATTGTTGCTTGGAACTCGCTGGCGGAACTCGCTGGCGGAACTTTTTTTAATAAAAAACTTAATAGTCCAGTAACTTAAATAAAAACTTTTGAATTGTTCAATGACTTAAATGAAAAAATTTAAATAATTCAGTGACCAAATTGTAACTTTGTTTAATTAAATGACTAAAACAAAAACTTACCCATAGTTTAGTGACTACTGATATAGTTTACCCTTATTTAAATAAGCCATCATACTTTCATTACATCCAAATAAGTTTTTAAACTTTAATTGGTATTTAAATAAGGCACAATGACTTATTTGGCCCTCCAGTTTTACAAAAAAATTATTTTAGTTATTTATTTAATTTTCGTCTCTTTTAACTCTTAAACTTATGATATTTGTCAAATTACCTCAAAATGGATGAAAAATTAATGTTTGTTACCAACAATTATTTAAATTTTTTAAAAATAAAGAAATTACAAAAATTATTAAAAATATAAAACATATTTTTTTAATTTTTTAAAAAATAATTAATTTGTAATGTGATATACACGTGGACTGTCACGCCAATAAAGTTAACAAATATTAACTTTTCTATCTATTTTTGGGTGATAAACAATGTAAAATTTTAAGGGCTAAAATTGGAGAAAAATTAAATGAAAACTAAAATAACTTTTTTGTAAAGTTGAAGAGCTGAATAATTCATTACGCCAAAAATTAAAAATACTTCAAAATAATTTTGTTCTTTCAAAAACACATTATCACCATGCTAAATACAAAACTAGTTTCACTTTTCTTTGTCAACAAAATTGTGTATTACAATATGTATCACATAACTTCACAGCGGTTCTCAAAAACCAGTAAATGACATAAAGGTAAACCTTTTGAAATGAGTTATGATGGATTGGTGAACTCGAACCGCATTAGAAGTTTTACATTGTTGTACTTGTCGCCTTTTTTGTCCATGAGCGGAACTGCTCTGATCCCACTTCTTATTTCGGAAACCGGTAAACATGTTTGGCCTGCAAAGTCGTCTTTTTCGGACATGTCGTATTCGTGGACTTCGATCCGAAGTAGAGCTAGTTGAGGCATGGTTAAATGGAACTCAAATTCTTGGTTCCAACTAGGCACCCAACTATCTTCTACTATCTTTGATTTCGTCATCTGTTTATCTGCTGGAACCCCTGCAATCCCCACCTATAGAAATAGATATTATTGATCCGAAGATTGCTTGTGTTACAAGGAACTCGACGTATATGAAATTTACCTTTACGTAGAAGTCCGGAGGCGAATACGGATCGAAATGTGTATGATCAAAATCATAATACCATCCTTCACCCAAATAGACAGTTACCTTTTGAAACAAGAAACAACTAACTATAAGTATTGATTGAAGATTAAATATATATTTCAGTTCACATGGCAATCAAAACACTCACTTTCAAAATCGTTTTCTCTGAATGCTTAACTTCGGGATCGAAGATTTCGTTAGTGTTTAGTAGGAAATCGGGTTTTTTCACGTATCCGCATTGCCCGTTGGCTTTAAACATTCCGTGCATCAACCATAAATGTTTATCACAACCCTGCATATTAAATGCGACCATTTGAGCTCCGTGCAACCACGCAATCATCGGGTTGTAATTGGAAGAATCAACTCGTATGCCCTTCGGGTATACCCTAAGCATGTTCCTCTGTGTAAACCTGTAACAATGCAGAGACATCAGAACAAAGAAAGTCTACATCTTGCTTATCGGGTATAGTACTTCGATCGAAGCAGTGAAGCAACGGATAGTGCTCTCGATAAATGTTTATACTAGTTAGATCACTTGGAACATGTATTATTAGTATTGCTATGAGTTACCTGACTATTTGTTTTCCATGAGTTTCTGCAGCTTTTTCAAGTTCTAGTTCACTCAAGCTAAGCCGTCTCACTTTTTCGGGGTCCACTTCTAGACACTCATCTAATCCACCTTTTGGTTTCCCAGCATGAATGGCGATTAAACGTTTATATTCCGGTGCCTTTTTTTGCTTTGGCTTGTTTTCGTGCGGCTCGGCCTGCCATTTTGAAGTAGTACATAACACACAACATCAGCAAGCACATTGTAATCAATTACATTACTTTTAAGGTTAGGAACTTACTTTTTTCGTTGCCACTTCATCGTCGGCCTTATCGCTTTTCAAATCATTCTCTTTATCCTTATCTTCTTTGGCTTCTGTGTAATCCTTTGGTGGTTTCGTAGATATGATTATGCGTTTCTTTAATGTCTCCGGAGAAGGGAATTCTTTAAAGACTTCCGAGCCGGGAGTAAACAAGATGTCTCCAAGCGTTTGGGTGATCATCTAGAAATTAGCCACCGAAGCATAAGTGATATGGCAATACTGAATTTTACATTCACATTGAAAAGCACCAACACTCACATTGGCAGCTTTAGCCTGAAGATCCGGAGTGAGATGGTCTTCTAGAGTTATTACGACAGGAAAGTCCGAGGAAACGAAAGCGTACTCCTTAATAGAACTCAAGCATTTGAGGAGCGTCACCGGAGCTGTCAAAGTCCTACATGAAAGAAAAATTATAAGTAGTTATAGTAACGAAACATAAACAATAGCAACAAATGCTTATGTGCAAGATGCCTTGCGACATAAACAAGCAACCATTTTTAAGCTACGTCATGTGCAATTCGATGTTTTCTTTGGCTTTCGATGGCGGCAAGTGCAGATAAGAAACGGGCAATGCTTACACTTACCCCCCATGAAGAACATGAACATCGTCTTTTTCTGAATTCCGCCATATATCAAGTTCTATCACTCTCACACCTCTCTTAAGTGCGTTTATGATGGGGACGTCGCTGCAATCGCTGTTGAGTTGATTCCCGGTAAGGTAAGAATTGTGACCGGTAAATATGAAATAATGAGACAAAGGAGCATTCATATCATGGTGTACCTGAAAACCAAGGACATGAACATGACATAAACAACAATAGCACAAAGTGTAGATAAAAGTACCGTGAAAAGTCAGATTGCATTTTGTCCTTCCACTAATAATATGAGAAAAATTAATCTATTTACATTAGATCAAAGAGTAAACTGGTCATTCTGTTAAAAATTTCATCTAATTTTATTGTTAAAAACTGGTCCATGTATGTCGATATGAGGTTATTCCATCAGCTATGTCAATTTTTAATGGTAGCCCTCTCAATCTCTAAAGATTATGCGCTTAAGTCTATTCAAAATGTTCAAACAATAATGATAATGAACGAATTAAAACTAATAATAATAAGAGAGAGAGAGAGAAATTGTTACCCCTAGAGAAACTTGAGGGGAATTAGTATCACTAAAGAGGTGCCTAAAAAATGCTTCAACATGTAAACCGTTTTTAGGCAAATGTTTCGAACCATCAATAATCTTTTGAGCATCATCTGTTGTAGTCTCATCTTCTTTTTGATACTCAACTAAGAACTTATGCAATCCATCAACATTCATTAACCCATTCTCAGAATACATCTCAAACAAGTTTTTGACATCTTCTGGTGCTTGTGCAACCGCCATCTTAAACCTCCTCCGAAAGCAGAGGCAAACCCTATAAGATTGTTTGGACATTGGGTTTGTTTGTTTGTTCTCTTACAATGTCTCCAAAACAAAACAAAACAAAACAAGAAGACAACATGCAAATGATGTTATGGGATGGTTGAGTCTTGTGTCTGTGGCCTTTGTGGGGTGTTTCTTAATCGATTCTAAATACTTGGGTGGTGATGAACCAATATTTGACAGCTGATATTGCCATTGTTGTTTTGATGTTTGGAAAATTTTAAGGATTTGGGGGTCTTTGGACATCTTTTTTTTATCTAAATGTCTACATGGACTGCTAAAAAATTCAATCCAACATGTTTTTTAGTCAATGAAATTTTTATAGGGAAAGAGAAACCGAAAATTGTGAAGAAACCTGTTAAAATATGGCTAATTTTTTTCCTTCTAAGACAAATAAAAATGAAGGGATGTTATTAACTCAGGTTAAATTACACCGTTAGTCATTCTAAATAAAGGTTATTCTTATTTTGGTTATTGTAAATTTCTTTTTTGTTAATTTGGTCATCTAAAAAAGAAACTAATCAAATTGGTCAGTCTACCATTAAATGGTAACTGGAAACTAATGATACATTTGTACAAAAAAATTCTGAGTGACTGAAATAAGAACGATCCTTATTTAGAGTGATTAATGAGTAATTTACCTTAATTTTAGAGTGGCTAACATAAAAATATAACGTTAGTATTCTATTACTATTTAATGATAGATTGACCGATTTAATCAAATTTTTATTGTGGAGTAACCAACTTTAGAGTTACTAATGTAATAAGTTTACCCTAATGGCGGGAAGGCTATGCCATTGCTGGCTGTTTTTTTGTTTTCTCAAATCAATAGTCTACTAAAGATGCATTTTTGTTTTAGGGTTAATTCTATCAAAAGTCCCCAAACTTTCAGTCAGATTCTAATTAAGTCCTAAAGGTATTGTTAGTATATCAATTAGATCCTTCTATTATCTTAGCTATCTTTAAGAGTTAAAATGTCAATTCAGATATGATCCGATACATATTTAAAAATATGGATAAAATTGTAAACACATGTGTACTTATCGTATATGAACATTTTGAATCTGATAAGTTAAAAAGGACAACTAATTTCGAAAATATTTAAACAGATTTTTGAAAATAAACTATATCCAAATTATTTATATAATAAATGTTAAAGTGTATTTAATTTGGTCCATGTGATTTAAATACACTACAAGCTACTTGGGAAAAGAAAATGATTTTCAAGCAGAATATGGGCTAAAATTTTAAATACAAGCTAATGACTAAGATGGTAAAAGGATTTAATTGAGACGATAATGATTAATTAAAATATTTTGAAATTTAAAATTTAGAATATAAGCTATCGTTGGAAGAGGATTACTGCAAAATTTTTTTGAACAATCTTGTTATAGGTTCTGATAATATATGTTCTTTTCGACACAATGTCTAAAATCATCCATAGTCCCTTCCCAACCTATAAATAATAGGATAATGTGCTTCAGCGCATTTAAATCCACGTCCTCCTGCATTGACAATAATACCCATGTCAATCGAGTTAAGACTCAACCGGCAGACTAGTGCATTTAAAGCATACATATTCTTTATCTAATTGTATATATGCATATTTATATTCTTTTGTCATGGAATATTTGGATTTAAGCTTCGGGGTGAGGTAGTTTTTTTTAAAAATATTTTAAAGTAACATTAAAAAAATTTACCCAAATCCCAATTTGATTAAGATATGAGCTTATATTTTTGTCTAAGTTAATCTTTTGGTTCAGACGAGTCTTTAGACTTACACAAATAATTTAATCCATTGACAACTTTAGATTTCAAATGATGAAATTGAAAAGTTAAAATTTTATTTTTGTGTGTATATTTTGAATTTTTTTATCAAAATATTAAAGGACAAAAAGAAAAACTCTTCGAAGCATACTCATTATTTCCTAAAACGATTAGGTCTCTAGCAATTTTTTTCACTCGATAGAGTTGAAATTTTGTTAGTGAGTAACACCATATTGATTCGTAAATTATATAAGAGAAAAGAAATGAGTGCTTTCGTTTATTGTAATTGATGCTAACAAAAAAATTATATAATAACGAGTTTAACAGTTTAATAATTTAAATGAAAGTTTTTGAATAATTTGGTACCCTGGGTATAATTTACCCATGAAACAGAAGCAGCCCAATAAACCGGTTTTCAACTGAAATTCCCCAACAGGGAAAAGAAAAACTCTATACGTTATATGCACACACTCTACCATTTTCGCCATTGAAATACTTCTGAAGAAAAACCAGAAGCAAGGAGATGGCCACTAAAACGAGATTGGCTTCGGTTGCAGTGTTATGGTTTCTAGTTCTTTTTGGAACCTTAGCTATAATTCAGGTACCTTTATTGTTCTCTCCTCTTTTATTTCCTTACCCCTAAAAATTTGAAAAAAAGGGTTTTTTCCCTTCTTTTTTGATTTTTTTTTTTAGAATCGATTTAGCGATGCTGGAGTTCCAGAGCCTAAGCTTAGTCAGGTTTGTCAATTCATTTATGGTAAACTCTTACTCTCTTTTTTTGAATCTATGGATCTATAGGGTATGTTTATTTAATTGAAGTGAATTTGGGGGTTTTTTTGTCCTTTTTTAATGTGATTTTAGGGTTTTGATGATGATTCAGAGGAAATTACGCATAAAGTTTACTTTGATGTTCAGATTGATGGAAAATCTGCTGGTATGGCTTTTGTTTGATATATTTTTTTCTGTAATAGTGGTATTTATTGTGCTAGTGTACTTTAAAAGGAAATTTTTTTAATTTTTTTCCCTTTTTTTGTAAAGTTTTCATTTTTATCATTTAAAAATTGAAAATTTCCCACTATCCAATGTTTGTATTAATCATTCTGAAGTAGTCCCTTTTTCTGTTGTTGAATTATATAAATTTAGGGTCTTACAAACAAAACATGCAATCATCAGTTGGAAAAATTGGAATGATAGGAGGACTAAATGTCGAATTTTTCGTTTTCTTGCTTTTCTAGGTAAAACTAGCATGGAGACTCTTGTACAAGGAGTCATATTTCATTTTACCCTTTCTACTTAAAAAATGGATGAAATTTTTAGTAAAAAAGGTCGATTTGCTCTTTGATCTTATGTACAAGGGCTAATTTGCCCTTTTTTTTTAGTAAAGAGGACAAAATGCAATCTGACTCTTAGTACAAGAGTCTTCATAGTACTTTTACCCTCTTTTTTTTTACAGTAAATTTGTATCCCACACTGTTATTGCTTAGAAGGTTTCTTAGATACAATAACTATGTTGGTTGGTTTTTGCTTTCAGGTCGAATAGTCATAGGCCTATTCGGCAA
Source organism: Gossypium hirsutum (assembly GCF_007990345.1). Classification (NCBI taxonomy): domain Eukaryota; kingdom Viridiplantae; phylum Streptophyta; class Magnoliopsida; order Malvales; family Malvaceae; genus Gossypium; species Gossypium hirsutum. Next base: position 117,286,633 of record NC_053433.1, on the reverse strand, counting down.
AACCGTTCCTAAAACTGCAGGTAAATAGCTCAGAAATTTTGCTGTTCTTTGACCTTCATTTTCATGGAAACAATGTGCAATTACCCATTAGTTGTTACGAATCATAACTTTTGTTTCCTTTCTGCAGAGAACTTCCGTGCCCTTTGTACAGGTAAATAAGTAACATCTGCTCCCTTCTTATGTTATATGTTTTTAGTGCTCGAAGTAATGTGATTTATTTCTCGCAAGCACGGAGCAGGCACTAAGTTGCAGTGATTTTTGTATTGTATAATAAAGTGACAATCTTTTTATTATAGATGTATTTTTACTTATAAAAGCAACTTATTTTTGCATAATTTAGCAATGGCTGGGCCTCATTTTTCTGGATCTGAGTATATGCTTCAATATCTTCTTGACCCGAACATTCTAAGTATCTTATCTGTCTATTTGCATCTTTGGATGTTCAGCTCGTTAATGAAAGTATAAACCTTGTTTATTAGGAGGAAAACCGTTATTCAAGAGTCCCATGACATGCCTTAACACTACGTGTACAAATATCGAGTAAAAGTCGTCTTATAAAGTTTAGATGTATTAGATGATAATACCAAGATATATATATAACGTGGGATATGTTACTTGGACTTGGGTTTACCTGAATCTGGCACGGGTATGGTTAGTTTTTCTTAGTCTTTTCATGTATTTGAAGGATCTTTGTAGGTCATATCCCATATCCATGTGTTGGACACAAGTGTTGATGAAGAATCAAAGTAACATAGCATGTGGGATTTGAAATTGCTGCCAAATGGATTGAAGAGTAGATCTTTAGTTCAATATTGGTGCTCAACTTTTTTGTTTTAGTTCTGATTAGTTAACCATGAAAACTCACTACTTTATAGCTGCCTACTTATATTCATTCTTTGAATTACAGGGGAGAAAGGAGCCGGAAAGAGTGGGAAACCTCTCCATTACAAAGGGAGCACGTTTCATAGAATTATCCCAAGCTTTATGATCCAAGGTGGCGACTTTACTCGTGGCGACGGGCGAGGTGGAGAGTCAATATACGGTGAAAGGTTTGCCGATGAGAATTTCAAGCTTAAGCATGAAGGACCTGGTGAGTTACGATCCTTGTATAGCTTATAAGTCTCCTTCGATGCATTCTTTCTATTAAGAGGTTTTCCTAGTCATTGGTGGGACAGTAAACTCGAACTACAAATCGGCAAGGCTGGTAAGAAGTACATTATTAATTGTCTACATTTTCTATTATCTTCATTATGAACAGGACGGCTTTCAATGGCCAATGCTGGACCAAACACCAATGGATCACAATTCTTCATCACAACCATAACAACCGGCTGGTATTTGCCTTTTCTCTGAACTTTTTTATCTTTGTTACTAAAACTATCCGTATCTGTCATCTATGTCCGATTCATATTCATATATAGGGATGAGAGCATGTTACTCCAAACATTGGACATGTTTCACTACCCAACACTAACCTCTGAGTTCAAGTACTATAGCTTTTTACTATTTTTCTCCCTTGTGAAAGACATGGAATTGGGCAACATCGGTTTTCTTATCTTGTGACTGGTCAAATATTAAACTCCGATCATGTTATTTTTCATGCACGAACTTTTCATAGTTCACATTAACATTATGATCGTATGAGATTTTCCCGAGCTGACATGCACGCATGCATGCCGTTGATTTATGAAAGGTTGGACGGTCATCATGTTGTATTCGGCAAGGTGATCGCCGGAATGGATATTGTCTTCAAGATTGAAGCTCAAGGAAGACAAAGTGGGGTACCAAAAGCTAAAGTTGTCATTGTAGATAGTGGCGAAATGCCTATATAAATTCACACACACTTTGTTTCAAACTAAATGCATATTTTTAGATTCTGTTTTAATTGATAATTTTTTCCGGTCAGTTTTGCCATCCAATGTGGCTTTTGGTAGTATTTTACTTATTAAGAGCTAGATTGTATTTTACTTATTTTTACCAAAATATGAGTAAAATAATTCCCGTATTGATTCTTTTATTAAAAATATCACGCATATTTACTGTTAAAAATTGATTTTTGTTAGTCAAGGAAGTACCCACGGATATTAATTTTTATCGGTACAAATAAATTAATTTTTTAAATAAAAAGGATAAAATGCAACCTGATTTTTATAAACCACATAGTAAAACAGAAACATAAAATCCCAACATCAACACCCTATAAAACCCAACACATCATGTTCTTAAAACACAAAAACCAGAAACCAATTTATCTAAGAACATAAAATCTAAATACCAAACTACAACAGATAAACATAAATATATAAAAGATTCAAGAGTACTTTAGACCCTTTTTTATTAATATTATCATTATTTTCCATTTTTTTATTCTCAATGACAAACTTTCAACCTTCTTTGGGATGTTCATTGATATGTTGTTGCTGAAAAGCAGTAGAGAAATTTGAAGACAAATCAGAGTAAAGTGAAACAACCTTTGATATGTTCCCATTAAGTTCTTGAATTAATGCTACGTTCTTCACCATGTTGTCGTGGTTCTTCGATTGATGATTCTCGTTGACTTGTTGGATCAACATCCGGTTCCGATCTAAAACCGATTGGACTTGCTTGAAACTCTTGTCTATCGTTGCCCAAACTTCGGGGTTACCGTCGTCGGAATCTTGGTTCCGGTGATGTTTCAGTTTCTTGTTGGTGTTGTTGGCCATGGTTTTTTTGGTCTTTTTTTAATGGAGTTTTTCACATTCGCATGTAAAGAAAAAGGTTATGGTGATGATGATGATAAGACTATGTTTTAGGTTTTTGGGGGTATAAATTGTTGAAAGGATTGGGGTTGGGTCGCCATTGGAAAGCTGTGAAGGTTTGAAGAAAGCTTTATTTACGCGCGACAGAAGCGAGTGTGATAAAAAAAATTTATCCAAGGTAAAATGTAAGAACTATCACGTGCCTTAATAGTTAATCTCGCCTTAAACGGTTCGTGAAAAATATATAATAATTATTAATTAGGATTTTTAATATATTTTAAAAAATTTATTCTATTGAGTAAAAGGATTTTTTTATTTTACCAAAAAAATTGAAAATTATTATTTTTTTATCTTTTATTCTCGCATAAAGTCATAAGTGTCTCGATTAAATTTAGATAGAATTTGGTACTTTCTCATATTATGGTTTTAATATATTGTGATTCTTCAGAATGTGATTGTCGGAGATGTGATTGTCGGGAAAGTTACTTTTTAACGTTTAGTATATATTGGAAGGTATTGATTAAAATCTGAGAAAATTACATTATCACATTAAGTTCACTAAATACTTTTCTAAAAATGTAATGATAATTTATAAATTTACTTTTACTAAATAAAATATAATACTCATGTATTTAATTTGTATAATAGACTTTATTCTTAATAAATATTCAGATTAAATATTTAATAATAAAATTTAATTGATAATTTTTAAATTATTTTTAATTTATAATTTTAATAAAAAATAAAATTATTTTAAACTTGTCTTGCATATATTTTTTAAATATATAATAAATATATAAAATCAAGAATATAAAAAACTTATTTTGGAATGAATTAAAAAAATACTGGAAATATAAATATATAAAAAAATTGGTACGTGAAAAACACGTGCCTTGTCTGAGACTGATAATGAGAGCTCATAAGAAATATCTTAGCCTGCACTTTTTATTTTAAAAAGGGCAAAAGTGTGTATAGGTGGCAGAAAAATATCTTGGAATATAAATATCTCCCAATTTAAAAAGTGCACTTTTTTATTCTCCTCTTTTTTTCCCCCTTTTTTAGATTCTGGTCCTTTTTTCATTTTTAATTATATTTTTAGTACTTTTTTTAGAAAAAAAATAACAAAAAGAGAAATAAAATAGCAATTTGCATTTTGGGTATGTTAAGGTATGGATTCTTATGTAAAGATAAGATTTTTTTTTAAAAAAAATTGAAAATTTTGAGGATAATTTGTAGGAAAAAATAATGAGTGAAGGTAATAGTTTTTGTTGCAATTTGGGAATTTGAGGAAAGAAATAAAAGCTTTTGGATATCCAAATTAAAGGTTTAATTTTTATAAAAGTCCATGTATTATGTATTTTTGGCTGATATATTTTTTTGGTTTGCACCAATCTTGAAATCTGACAACTTTTCTCGGTTGATCGGTGAATTTAGATTTTATTAATGTATAATGATATGATATTTTGAGATCGTGTCACATTATTACATAGAAATTCAAGTGATGGTGTGATGTAATCTTAAATGTTCCAAAGTATCAAACTTTAATGGAAGCCAAATTCATGGACTAAATTGGGAAAGCTTCCAAGTGTTGGGGATTAAAGTGAACTAAAAAAAGTCGAAAGACCAGGGTGGGACAATTTTCTAAATTAAGGGAATACAAAGACCTTTATACAATTTGTCCCAATTTAACTAACAAGTTATACTATATAAATTATTACTTATTGTTAATATTACATTATATGTCATAAAGTGTTGACTTTTTCTTTTCAAAAGTCAATGTAATTATGTCATAATTACAAAAAAATCATGCAAAATATATAATAAACCAAGTCCATGTTAAGTACTAAAGAACATGCAAGAGCCTTAATATATAATATTAAATCACCATATAAAAAATTAAATTCAATAAGAAATCGAATTATGGATGAGGATAATGATTAAATTGAATCAAATTAAAAACATAAGGAATATAAAAGAAAATAATCCATTTTTGTTTTTCACTTGTTGCCTTAAAGAGTGAATCGTACCGCTACTTGTTATTAAACTTAGTTCTTCTTTGTATGGATTTATCTTTATTGGGTCATTTGTTGCATGAGACCCCAACTTTGATCAATCGATTTTGACAATGGAATTAATTGGTTCGATTACGATATGTAACATATATAAATTAAATTGATAAAATAATTCGAAAATACAAAACATAAATAAATCAACACCAACCATTCATCTAAAACCCTTTCGTACAAATACAATACATTAATAACAAATATATGTCCGATCAGTTATAGTCTAGAATCAAATCAGTACAAAGCACGAGAGATAAAAAAATCGGCAAAAACCAAACCAAACTGAAAGGAACCGGACATGTATTTATTATAGAACAACAACATACATATAAAAGAAGACTTTTCTTCTTCATCGTCCTTATTATTATTGTCGATAATAAACTTCAGCCTTCCTTGTGGTGTCCATTGTTATGAAAGGCAGTGGAGAAATTGGAAGACATATCAGAGTAAAGTGAGACAACCTTGGATATGTTCCCATTAAGTTCTTGAATTAATGCAACGTTCTTAACCATGTTGTCGGGGTTCTTCGATTGGTGGTTATCGTTAACCTGTTGGATCAACATCCGGTTCCGGTCCAAAACCGACTGGACTTGCTTGAAATTCTTGTCTAGCGTTGCCCATGCTTCGGGGTTACCGTCAAAGTCGTCGGAATCTTGGTTCCGATGATGTTTCAGTTTCTTGTTGGCGTTGTTTCTAGGGTTGTTGGCCATGGTTTTTGCTCTTTCTTTTGGTTTTTTGATGGGGTTTTTTTTTTTAATCACATTTGCATGTAAGAGAAGAAATGGCTATGGTGATGAGGTTTGGGAGGGAAGTTTTGGGGTTATATATATTGTTGGAGGACTGGGGTAGGGTGACACCATGGAAAGTGGTGGAACTTTGAAGAAAGCTCCTTTTCACGCACGACCAAAGCGAGTGTGATTAAAACCTTTCCCTATATGCATAAATAAAATTCAACACAACTTTGAGTCCATTAATCGAATCTTCACTTTTCTTAAAAAATTGATTAGGTTTCAATATTTAGATTAAATTTTTAATTTTAAATCATAAATTTTTTATTTTTAAATTAAGTTGTTATTACCATAAACTTAATAAAATATTTTATACTAAAGTTTATAGTTTATATGTAGGCGACGTATAAGGTAAGATTTTATTATAATAGGTTCCCATGAATCTATTTCAAGTCTACAATTGTGGTTAAAAAACAAAAAAAAGGACCTTGAATTCATTTATACCAAAGTTTATAGTTTATATATACGTGACATTTAAGGTGGGATCTTATTATTAGGATCATGTAAATCCATTTTAAATTTACTTGGTTAAAAAACAAAAAAAAAATCTTGAATCCATACGGTGAAATCACATCAAAATTTCAAAAATTGTGCTGGCAACCATGAACATGTTCAACCAGTTAATGAAAGAGAAAGAAGACGCATCTTCTTTTCTATAATCGCAACTAATTTCTTTCTTTCTTTGTTAAGTGTTGAAACTTATTGAATCCGTTAAAAAAATAAACATATATTTTTCAAATAAAATTTTATGTAATATAATCAATGATGACTTGTGTTTCTTTTTCATTTTTTTAATTTTAAATATAAATTTTAAATAAATCTCGTAGAATCCCATTACAATAAATATTTACATAGATGTTGACCCATGTAGTGCGGATAAAGAGCTCAAATAAGTGGATAGGTGAAAACACGCGCCTTGTCTGAGAGTGGTAATAAAGGTCATAAGAAATATCTTAGGCCTGTACTTTTTATTTAAAAAAGGAAAACGGGAGTAAAGGTGGCAGAAAAATATCTTTGGAATATAAATATCTCCCAATCGAAAAAATGCACTTTTTTATTCCTACTTTCTTTCTTTTTGACTTTCCTCTCCCTTTTCTTTAGATTCCTTTATTTTTTTTCATTGTTTTTAGTTTCGATTATAATTTTGGTACTACTTTTCTTAAGAAAATACAAAAATAAAAATAGTAATGTTGAATTTAAGCATTTTTCCCATTGATAACTGAAATTAATACTTCTATTGGAAATAAACTCGATTAAGCAACGAATAACTAAAAATATTGAAAGAAAATTGAGAAATTAAACACACAAATTTAGTGTGAAAAATCCCCTCAAAAGAGGATAAAAACCGCGAGCAAAAATGATTTTACTATAATGGCAAAAGAATGAAGAGTATAAAAGATGGAGATAAAAACTAAATCTTGAAATTCGAATATAACGAATCCTTAAAACATAAACACAAAATTCTTAAAAAGTGCTATGAGTTCTAATCTTTAATGAGCGTTTATTCTAAGGTTGTATAACCTATTTATAGGCCAAATTTATAGGTAAAATGAATTATGTTAATAGATGCTAAATATCTTATACTAATAAATATTTCTTTTAGACAGAAAATATATTTTGTTTAAATTGACTTGCAAATAATCTCTTATTTTATTTAATAGGAATTTGAAAAAAATTAACCTTCAATGACATTTTCTAATTTCATCCTTTTAAATTTGGCCTTTTAACCTAAAAAAATTGAATTTAACTATCATGTTTAAAAAAAATTGATTATTGTTTTTCAATGAAAATATTGACTAAAACGTTAAATTTTTACACATGATAGTCCACATGACGATCTACATGTACTTACTAGAATATTTAAAAAAATTGTTGAAATTGTTTTTTTTTTTTTGAATATTTTTACAAAAAAATTTAAATAATTTGTTGACATGTCTTATAAGACAAATAATGTTATATCAGCATTAAGTATATGTATACTGTCAGCATTTTCATTTAAAAATAATGATTAAATTGATAAATTATAAATTTTGTACGCTAAAATTAATATTATGCTAAATTGAAATTACATGACACTTTTCCACTCAATTGAAAAAGAGAAAATCCAGTAAAAAGGGCAGTGCTCTTGATGTGAACACTTAGCAATAGTTGCTTGTCTATGTGCTTGTTCTTTGTGTAGGAAAGCACATTGATGGGATCCCCCTTCAACATTATTTGTAAACCAACTCATTTCTAGCTTTCCAAATAAACCAATGAAGGACCACAATAAGAGATCTTGTGGTAAAAGAACCAAAATTCAGAAAGAAAGAAAAAAAAAAGTGTCGATCCCTTCCATTGAAAATTCCGAAAGCAATTTCTCATTGCGATATAATTGAGACTAGAAGTTGCCCACACCTCTTTTTTTTGTAAATGGATAGAAGAAAAGAACATGCTCAATGGGTTCATCTTCTTTTGCATCCCTTTGGACACTTCTTGCCTTTATGTCTTGTTGATTTTGATTCAGTATTCATATTGCACAAATCAGTTGAAATTTAATAATTTAAATTCATCAAAGCTGACACTTTTCAAGTCTAGAAAATCAGTCAATTTACAATATATTTTTAGATGGGATTTGGGTATGTATAAGTTGTTTATCTGCTCATCGATGGAAGTTGTCTCTTTGATTCATAATACATGCTGAAACGTGTTATTTTGAGTTTGAGATGTCAGGTTATGATCGTTTTAGTAATGACAATGCAAGTAGAATTGCTACGTTAAAATTGTTATTATGTCAATTTTAGAACTAGCTACTACGTTATCTTTCTGTCACAAAATTTAGTGGCAGTTAATGGAATTGAAAGAAAAAAAAGACAAATGCGATTAGTTGGGTGATATTTTGTACATTTTTATAATCTAGCAGCCAAAAAAGAAACTTAAGCATTTGTTTTTCTTTTTCGATCTAAATTATATTATTTGAATTCGGGTGTGAGTGTTGATAAAAATATGTGTTTGATATGTTAAAATTATTTGTGTATTTGGAGAGTCAGGTTCTCATGCCTTTACCCAAATATGTATAGACATAAGTATTGACAGATAAATACTACAAAAAAAAAAACCTCAGAACAACATAGTTTATAAAATCAACAACAATCTCTACATCAAATAGGAAAAGGATTCTATGAAACAGTGAAACCACATTATCTATATCTCTTTTTTCAATAATTTAATGTCACATTAGGATTTTCATCATGAGCAAAATTAAATCCTGAAATTCAGGATGAAATTGCTGATGTGGCATTAAACTATTGGAAAACGATAATATTCATGTTTCATACAATCTCAATGGAGATCCACTTCCGAGTTGATTCTGATAGTGTTCTTCGAGTGTTTTCTTCGATCTTCTCTGATTGCTCCCTTATGTATTCTTCTAATGGGTATTTATAGACTTTAAAATGCTCAGAAAGCCTAAAAATTGGGTTTTTCAGTGTATTTGGGAAGCATGCTGTGAAATCGACACGGGCTAGCATATGGGCGTGTGTCCAGCCCGTGTGGAGATTCCTGAACGCGTGGCTCCTGAAAACAGTTCTATTTGTTCGATTTTGGCTCGTTTTTTGCTCATTTCGCTCCCAAATGCTCTCTTAAGTATAGAAAGGCGAATTTAAAAAATTAAGAGCATCAAATTCTTTAATTTACATAATTAATCATCCAAAAACTCATTAAGAATGTGATTAAAATATATTATTTTTATAGCTCATCAATTATTCTTTTTATAAGGTTACTCATAAAAGTAAGTATAATTGATCTAAGTACTACTAAATTTTACTTGTGGTTCAAAGGTTGAAGCACGACCTATTGCCTAATGGTGCCACTAAATGGCAGCTTATTCAAATATAAATTAACAAAACTGTATAAAGATAACGCCAATCCATTAATTTTACCAAAAGCTATATCAAGTACAGCAATAGCAAGCTGCCTTCGCTGAAGTTTGTAAATTAAAAGGGTGGCATATAGAAAGGATGCAAATTCGATAGGCAACTACTTATTTTTCATCTTTTTATATTTGACTTATCTTTGTTTTAGATTTTATATATACTTAGGGTGGGTTTGGATGGGCGGTGCATTTACCTGTGATTAGTGTAAAAATAACGGTGACGGTGAGATTAGATACTGTAGCGATACTGTAGCGTGAGACAAAAAGTAAGCTAAATACACTGCACCGCACTTCACTTAATCGCCTATCCAAACCTACCCTTAATGTTTGTTTTTGTGTTATTTGCTAGACCTGAAACTGAGTCAATTAAGGATATTGTTGAATATGTTATAAAAAAGTTTGAAAGTGTCCCCGAAGAATTGGTTGGAAAAGATGATCAGAAAAAGACGATTCTAAGATTGATTGATCAAGAAGGCAGTCGTATAATAGGAGTATGGGGAATGGGTGGGATAGGCAAAACTACCCTTGCTGATGTTGTATATAAGGAAGCCTCTCCAAAGTTTGAAGATCACTACTACTTCAAAATGTTTGTGAGAAATTACAAAAACAAAGAATGAAATCGGTTAAAGATGTTACCTAAATTCATATTTTTTTTAAAAATACAAGTAGTAAAATAGGGGAACCTACAAGAGCACAGGCTGTACAAAAGAAATCCGAATAAAAGTTTCTTTCTTCTGTTTGATGTTGATTTGAATAAGGTATTTTCAACCTTACTACACTATTTCCTTTAGATGTTTATTAGAATAAGATGTTTTAAAACTATAAATAGACGCAGTCTATACTCCTCTTGTATCATTTGAATTCGACATAGTGAATTATCTTCTCCTCTATCCGTGGTTTTTCCCCGTAAGGCTTTCTACATAAAATCGGTGAGTTCTTTATTTTTCTTCTATTTTCTTTGTGATACATAGCCATTATCAATGTTCTGTTTCTCACAAATAGTTTGGAAGCTATTAAAACCATTCAAGATTCAGAATCAATGTTTTCTAGGTCGACGCTCCTCAGGCGAATTGGATAATCGATTACATCCTTAGGGAAGAAAACTTAGAAGTCGATAGATTGGCTAAAATAGCTTATAAAGAAAGAGGAAGGGTTGCAATTATTTACAAACAATCCTTTGTTTTAGTTTAATTGATTGTATTTTTTTTGCAAAAAAAAAATCTAAAAGTTTAGTTTAAAAATAAAAGGCCACTATTTACCTTTGAATATAAAGCGTTTCAATAATAGAATTGATGGTCGAATCAATTAAATCACTGATACTCATTTAAAATAGTTGTACCATCAATCAAATAATAATTAAAATTTTATAAAAAATTTGAAAAGTATTAAAAGAATTATAAACCAGTTTAATCATTGGTATTTTTTTCGATTTTCGAATTTTGTTCAAATCAGCCCATTGTAATTAAGTTGCTGGTCAGGTCTCCATGAAACTAATGTAAACCGTACAAAACTAAACACCTTTGCTGGCCTGGCCGTCTCTAATCAAACTCATAAATTCCTTTCAAACCCTAAAAGCTTTCCATGAATGAAAAGTTTGCAAATGTCTCAAATTGGTCTAATATTGAAGGTGATGTTTTGAGATATATTGTAGACATGATTAACTCTGTTTGGGATCATATTCGTGTGACCATAACAAACATTATTTCTATATATTCGATGTACTCAGATTTGTCGAAGATACGAGGAAGGAGATGTTAGGAAAGTCCTTTTGGTTGGTTGGTAACAAGTCGCCTCAATTCAGCTTATGATTCTATCCCTTAACAAATACTCCCCTCGTCTGAATAAACTGATCATCATGATGTTTACCGTCTTAAGTGTGACTTGAATTTAAATCGCACTTATCATTTCAAATTTTTCATTACTCTTGTAATTCACTAAAAAAAAAGGAAAATTTTCCCTCGTCGAAGGATCCTTGACCTCAAGGATCAAAGATTGGATAGTGTTGAAAGTGAAACTTTGAATAAAATTGACATCAATCCTAAACATAAATTATAAAATAGACATGAAAAATATTAAAAATAAGTAAATTATTTATAAATCTTATTTTATATGCCTAATTACTTAAGCTTGATTTATGATTTAATCATTAAATTATATTTATTTTGATATTTTATTTTTGGTATCATTTTATATTTAAATTATTTTTTTCTCAATTTATCCTAAAAATCTAATTTTTATTGAATGCCAATAATTTCAGAAATATTTCAAATACTGTAGCCTCACTGCTTGACCTATCGTTCGTCCGCCAGGTTTGTTTCATTAGGACGCCCTCTCGGGTTTTCATCCTAATCTTTTTTTTTATTAAGATGCCCTTTTCGGGTTTTTATCTTAAGCATAATATTTCTTCACAGCATCTGAGTTCACTGGATTCGACAACTCTTTCCCATCCATCTCGGTAAGGATCAAAGCTCCTCCTGAGAATGCCTTCTTTACGACGTACGGTCCTTCCCAGTTTGGTGCCCATTTCCCTCGCAGATCTTTTTGTATCGGGAGAATTTTTCTCAGCACGAGTTCTCCTTCATGGAATTCTCTTGGTCGTACCTTCTTGTCATGGGCTGCTATCATTCTTTTTTGGTACATCTGCCCGTGACAAATTGCCCTGAGACGCTTTTCTTCATTGAGGTTCAGCTGATCATATCGAGCTTGTACCCATTCTACTTCTTCTAACTTTGATTCCATTAAGACTCGTAGAGAAAGGATCTCAACCTCGATAGGTAGCACAGCTTCCATTCCATAAACCAGAGAGAAGGGAGTTGCTCCTGTAGATGTTCGTACCGATGTGCGATATGCAAACAAAGCAAATGGAAGCTTCTCGTGCCAATCTTTAAATGTCTCAGTCATTTTCCCAATGATCCTTTTAATATTTTTATTGGCTGCTTCAACAGCCCCGTTCATCTTTGGGCGATAGGGCGAGGAGTTATGATGCTTTATTTGGAATTGCTCGCATACTTCTTTCATCATCTTGTTATTCAGATTCATGGCGTTATTTGAAATGATTTTTTCACGCAAACCATATCGACAAATGATTTCCTTCTTAAAAAACCTGCAAACTGCAGTCTTGGTCACATTGGAAAACGAAGCGGCTTCTATCCATTTTGTGAAGTAATCAATGACCACAAAAATGAATCGATGTCCATTAGAAGCTTTCGGGAAAATAGGCCCTATGACATCCATGCCCCACATAGAAAAAGGCCACAGAGAAGTTATGACGTGAAGGGGCGAAGGGGCTAGATGAATTTTATCGCCGTAGATTTGACATTTGTGGCATTTTCTGGCAAAACTAATACAGTCGCTTTCCATCGTCAACCAGTAATAACCGAGTCTCATAATCTTTCTGGCCATACTGAAACCATTGGCATGTGTCCTACAGATTCCTTCATGGACATCTTCAAGTATCTTTCTGGCTTCAACGTCATCCACGCATCTCAAAAGTACTTGATCCTTTCCTCTTTTATACAGGATATCCCCATCAAGAACAAATCTCGCTGCCATTCTTCTGATTGTTCTTTTGTCGTTCTCATTCGCTTGTTCGGGATAGCTTTGATTCTTGATATATTCTAAGATATCGTGGAACCATGGCCGTCCGTCTGCCTCTTTCTCAATGCTACAACAGTGTGCAAGGACCTCGTATATGCTCATTTTGAGGGGCATTATTTCTGCTTCTTTACTTGCTTTGAACATTGAAGCCAAAGTGGCTAGGGCATCAGCCAATTGGTTCTCTTCTCGTGGGAAGTAATGAAAAGTTATTTCTTTAAATTCCTTGATCAATCCAGCCACTAAATCGCTGTACTTAATCAATTTTGAGTCCCTCACTTCCCACTCTCCACGGATTTGGTAGATCACTAGGGCTGAGTCCCCGTACACCTCTAAGATCTCAATGTTTCGTTCGATAGCTGCACAAAGCCCCATGATACAGGATTCATATTCTGCGATATTATTGGTACAGAAGAAGTTCAGCCTTGCGGTGAATGGATAATGATTCCCGTCTGGTGATACCAGGATTGCTCCAATTCCATGCCCTAAAGCATTTGACGCACCATCAAAGCACATCTTCCATGACTTCTCTTTTGATGACTCGGATTCTATTTCTGTGATGCACATTAAGTCTTCGTCTGGGAAATCGAATCTTAAAGACTCATATTCCTCTGTCGTTCGAGTTGCTAAGAAGTCAGCTATTGCGCTCCCTTTTATCGACTTTTGACTTACATAGGCAATGTCATATTCCGAAAGGAGGATCTGCCATCGTGCCATTCTTCCTGATAGTGCCAGCGATTCCATCATGTATTTTATTGGGTCCAGCTTTGAAATTAGCCATGTCGTGTGATACAATATATATTATCTGAGTCTCCGAGCTACCCAAACCAGAGCGCAACAATATTTCTCAATGGACGAATATTTTGCCTCATATTCAATAAACTTTTTGCTGAGGTAGTAGATCGCTTTTTCTTTCTTTCCTGACTAGTCGTGTTACCCCAGTATGCAACCCATTGAACTTTCGAACACAGTCAAATACAATATCAATGGTCTTCCAGGAGTTGGCGGTACTAGCACTGGAGGACTAGACAAATATTGTTTTATCTTATCAAAGGCCACCTGGCATTCCTCGTTCCATTCTCCCGGGTTATGTTTTCGAAGAAGTCGAAAGATTGGGTCGCATTGGTTGGTAATTTGAGCGATAAATCGGGCGATGTAGTTTAATCTCCCTAAAAATCCTCTAACTTCCTTTTGCGTGGGCGGAGGTGGTAATTCTTGGATGGCTTTTATTTTATCTGGATCAACTTCGATACCTCTTTTACTGACAATGAAGCCTAGCAACTTTCTCGAGGTAGCCCTAAATGTACATTTGGCTGGATTAAGCTTTAGCTGAAACTTTCTCAGCCTTTCGAACAACTTCTTGAGGTGCACTACATGCTCTTCTTCCCCTCGGGATTTAGCAATCATGTCGTCGACGTAGACCTCTATTTCTTTATGCATCATGTCATGGAATAACGTTACCATTACCCTCTGATATGTTGCCCCAGCATTCTTTAACCCGAATGGCATCACCTTGTAGCAGAACGTTCCCCACATTGTTATGAAGGTAGTTTTCTCCATATCCTCAGGGGTCATCTTGATCTGATTATACCTCGAGAATCCATCCATGAAAGAAAACAATGAATGTTTTGCTGTGTTGTCCACCAACGTGTCAATATGTGGCAAGGGAAAATTATCTTTTGGGCTTGCTCGATTCAGGTCACGGTAATCCACGCACATTCGTACTTTGCCATCTTTCTTTGGTACTGGGACTATGTTAGCCACCCATTCTGGATATTTGGAGGCTTGTAGGAAGCCAGCGTCAAATTGCTTCTTGACTTCCTCTTTTATTTTCAACAGTATTTCGGGTCTCATCCGTCTTAATTTTTACTGGATGGACTTGCATTCTGGCTTTAATGGGAGCTTATGGACCACTAAATCTTCATCTAGCCCTAGCATGTCCTGGTATGACCATGCGAAAACATCTTTGTATTCGCGGAGTAAAGTGATCAAACTATGCCTGGTATTCTCTGAAATAGAAGTCCCAATCTTCACTTCTTGTTTCCTCTCTTCAATGCCCAAATTTATTGTTTCCACAGATTCTTCATGAGGCAAAATCTGTTTATCCTCTTGTTCCACCATTCTTAACAATTCAGGAGACGAGACATAATCTTCAGCATTTTCTTTGGCTTCAAATTCTCCTAAGCAAACAGCCTTCTCAAAATCAATTTCAAGATTCGTAACGGGCTTATTCATATCGTCAATATCTGAGCACCTGAAAGTTGAATGGAAAAGGAAGCTATAGAGGGACATCCAAGTATTGGAAACAACAAACAAAATGTTATGTCATGGCAATGAAACAAATGTAAGGATAGGTTATGAAATGAGAAAATGATTATGAAATTAGTGATAATGCGAAAAATCGTGACAAAATGCATTTTCATTGATATTCATTTAAATGATAAAGAGCGAATGTAAGCTCTTACAAAAGAATTCTATTATATCTAAGGACACAATAGAAAGTTAATGTTTAGCATTACTCTGAAGACTTATAAACTACAAGAAGCTCCTCAGCAGTCCAATTGTTCAACATGAAACCAGGAGGGCAAAGGCGTATCCTCGAGACATCTTTACTTGCACCAGCCCCTTTGTCAATGACATTTATAGTGACATTCTGAAAACCCCTTTCAATTAACCCCAGCATGTTTCGTGGATCATCTTGTCCAGGGTACATCATTCCCGTAGATGTAAATGTTTTTGACAAAGGAGGGTACTCTATTGGTTCCCATTCTGGTTCTCGGCCCAAAGTTTTTGCAATTCTTCTCTCTTGATCCTTCTTCCACTGTCTTCTTCTTTGACGCATGTCAGGCTGGAACCCCAAACCGTATCGGACCTTGTGGTGCACTAGTTTTAAAGCCCTAACTATTCATTGCAGATGTCCCCCTAAACCTCTTCCCGCACGAGCTCCCCTTCCTACGGTCAACTTGACACCCATTCTGGTATTTCTCGACAGTTTTGGCATCGGAATTCTGTTTTCCTCAGCGACGAAAGTGGTATTGACAAATTCAAGGGATCGAAAGGAACATTCCAATGCGTCTTTGTTCACTTCCAAATACGGTGTATCGTCAGAGACAGATACGACAATGTCTTCTTCTCCCTCGACAGTGACCAAACAACCGTCCATGATAAATTTCACCTTTTGATGGAGGGATGATGGGACTGCTCCAGCAGAATGGATCCAAGGTCTTCCCAAAAGGCAGTTATAAGAGGGTGTAATGTCCATGACTTGGAACTCGACATCATAAATGTAAGGGTCCACTTCCAAAGGGATTTTGATCTTTCCCATGACTTCGCGCCTCGTTCCGTCGAATGCCCTTACCGTGGAATGACAGGGCCTTAAGTGGGACAAATCTATCGGTATTCTGAAAAGCGTGGCCAATGGCATAACATTTAACGCTGACCCATTATCGATGAGTACGTTCGGTATTATGTAGCCCTTGCAGCGAGTCGTGATATGCAGCGCTTTCACCGAGCCTCTACCATTTGGCGGTATCTCATCATCACTAAAAGAGATGAAATTGTCCGCATTCAGATTGTTTACCCACCTATCAAGCTTTTCGACAGATATGTTGTTGGCCACATAAGCTTGATTTAACACCTTCAATAAAGCATTCCGGTGTGGCTCTGAATTTAACAGTAGAGATAGAACTGAGATTCGCGCTGGCTGCTTACTCAATTGTTCCACCACACTATACTCGCTGTGCTTGATAAATTTCAAGAATTCCTGAGCTTCTTCCTCATTCACAGGCTTTTTGGTTCCTTGCACGGGTGGAATTTCCTGCTCGACTTCGACTTCGTGCATCACTGCTTTCCCTTTTTGCCTTCAATCACTATTCTTTTTTACTGGTTCGACTTCTTTCGAATAACAACGTCCACTTCGAGTAAAATGACCTACCTCCCCAACATCTTTAGTTATTGCTTTGGACTTTTCAACTTCTGGTGTAACGATATTAACATCATATCTCCACGGTACTGTTTTGTTGTCCTTATACGGGAAATGAGACGGTACTTCAATTACCATCTGTGGTTTCACCGGCTCCTTCTTCGCGTCATAATAAATTATTAACGGTCGGTCGGCGCTATACGGGAAACCTGATGATTGATTGTCAAAGGCACATATTTCTCCACTATCGGCCTCTTTGGCTTTACAAAGAATCCCAATCTCCTTGTTATCCATCATATTTTGCAGTAAATTTCTGAATTCCTCGCAGGACTGAATGTCGTGCCCTTCAATGCCATGGAACTCACAAAAACTGTGACCTTTTGCATCTTTTCCCTCAAATATTCCGTTAAAACGACGGAGCAACCCTTTTTCAACTAGTACCTCCCAGATTCTCTGCAGAGGTGTTTTTATTTCAGTAACCCATCTTCTACTTTGTCGTTTATCCTCCTCTCCTACTGCGCTCACATTCTATTCGGTGTGGTTTGGGAATGGATTCCCGGTCGTACCGCCGGTACCATCAAATCGCAAAATGCCTGCATCAATGAGCCCTTGAACTCTCTTCTTGAAAGCAAGACAGTTCTCAGTAGAATGCCCCTGGTTCCCGGCATGGTATGCACAACTAGTGTTTGGATCGTACCATTTCGGTATGGAGGTTTAAGGGGTGCCATGTAATGGGGAGAAATTAGTTGTTTCTCCAAAAGTTTTGGGTACAATTCCCCATACGACACAGCGATGGGAGTAAACTACAGTCTCTCGAGATTAGGCCTTGCTGGTCTTGGTTCGTTTCTGGGTTGGCTTTAGGCGGGTACTGTGTTTTGTGGGAAAGTGGTGACGGGTCTTTGGTTGTTCGTGGCGTATACGGGGTAGGACGGATGTGGTGCTTGGTAGTAAGGGGTTTGAGGAGGATAATAGAAATTTGGAGGTGGATAATTTCGAGGTTGGAGTTGATTAGGATACGAATTGGGAATGTAACGACTCCTAGTTCCCACCATGTGGGCTTCTGGCTCTTTCTTCCTTACGGGTGCTGCTTTTCTTGAGCCTTCTGATCCTTCCATTCTACCGCTCTTGACGGCATTCTCTATGAGTTCACCGGATATTACAATATTCGCGAAATCCTTCGTGGCACTTCCCACTAATTTGTCATAAAACGGTGCCTTTAAAGTATTGATAAAGAGAACGATTATCTCCGTTTTTGTTAGTGGGGGTTCCACTTGAGTTGAGACGTCTCTCCATCTCTGCGCATACTGTCTAAAAGTCTCTGATGGCTTTTTCTCCATCATTTGCAAGGTCATACGGTCTGGCACCATATCGATACATGCTTGTACTGCTCGCAAAATGCTGACGCCAAGTCCTTCCAGGATCGAATCTTTTCTCTACTAAGTTGATTGTACCACCGAAGAGCTGACCCTGTTAGACTATCTTGAAAGCAATGTATGAGTAGTTTATCCTCGTTCACATAACCGGTCATTTTTCGACAGAACATAATGAGATGTGCTTTTGGGCACCTTGTCCCATCATACTTCTCAAAATCAGGCACTTTGAACTTCGGAGGCAAAATTAGATCAGGTACCAAACTGAGTTCCTTGGCACCTAGTGCGGAGAAGACTTCAGTGCCTTCTATTGCTTTGAGTCTTTCCTCTAGACTCCTATATTTTGCGTCATGGTTATCCAATTTCAACTTGGCTACCTCTGCTGGGTCATCCAGATCTGGAACTAGTGGATCAGCAGGACTAGCCCTTGGGTTCGACGCAAATATTCCTTGCCCCAAATTAGTGGGTGGAGCAGGTGGCATAGGTCGATGTTCCAAGCCTGTGGGTTCCCCTTGAGTATACCCTCTTTGTGTTGTATATGCGGGCGGTGGAGTGAATCCCGGGGGATAGAGTGGATCCTGATCGTGGTGAATTCTTGACTGAGGTTCCATAACATTGGGGTTCTGCATTTTTCCTTTGACCAAAGTTGTCATCATCTCCATTATTTTAGCCATCTGATCTCTTTGCTCGAGTGATTCCTCTCGAGATCTCACCATTAGGTCTCTCGTCTCTTGTTGCGATTTGGCCAGTTGCTCTTGTAATTCCTTTTGAGCCCTTTCCATCCTTTCAATTCTCTCATTGAATTCAGCTTCCATTACTCTAGCTTGTCGGCGCGTTTTATAGGAATGGCGTGGTTCCAGATTTGAAGTCTTGCAACTGCGGATTATACGGTTCTTTAGTTTCGGTGGATGATTATGGTGATATGTACACGCGATGAATGGATGAATGAGTATATGAATGGATGAATGAGTATATGAATGGATGAATGAGTATATGAATGGATGAATGTCCAAAGAATAAATGATGCATAAATGTTAGTTATGAGTAAACATGCAAGAATTTGGTGTTGATTTCAAGATGGCCCCATATTTAGGCATTTCATTTATCAACATAGTCTATTACAAAAAGTTTCCATTTTTCCAACAGTTACACAAATTTTCTAGCCACATTGCCTTGTTTCTTCACTTGCTCTAAAAATTCTGATATGCTTGATCTTTGGCTCGGAGGGAATTGGCAACTGAGAACTTCGGCTTCATCTGATAATTGAACAACTTGCATAGCCGCTTTGCGAATTTCATTGATCAAGAAGTCGAGTTGCATTTTTTTTTCTTTGAGAGTTCCTTCATACGCATGAATGTCCCTATCGTACTGATCATTCTTTTCTTTTAGAGCCTTCAGGAGGTTATCTAATTGTTGTTGACGAGATTGCAGCATATTTTCTAGATCTCGTGCTTTCCTTTTTAATTCTTGATGTTCAGACTGACTATTCGCAAATTCTGCAGTCACCATTTTATACTCGGCGTTCTTCCTTCTTAACTCTATCACAGCGCGTGCAGCCTTTTCCTCCTCTTCCTTTGCTTTTCCCTTCCAAAATTCCATTTCTCCCTTGATATTGCTAATTTCTTCCTTCCACTCTGTTGTCGACTTGCCCAACCCACTATTCTTTATAGTGTTTCTTAATTTCTTGTTTTCCAAATGAAGGTCCCTTAAGTCGTTTCTCACGATCTCGGCTTCTCTTTGTACTTTTTCAGTTCTGGACCTTTCAACCTGAACTTCAATATTCAGCTGATAGTTTTCTTCTTGAAGGGTACTAAGGTCCCTAAACATCTTAGCTTTTTCTCGTTCGAATTCTTGTCTAGCCATTTCCAGCTCGGACGGTATTTCCTCCGAGAAAGGATTCTGGATAGTGTAGTTTGTTGACGAGATTTGCTGACTATTTACCCGTTGCTTCCTCTATATGTTGTAATCTTGGGTAAGGGTATCAGCATACAAGGCTAATTCCATGAGATGAATTTCCTTCCAAGACTTTGCAGTGTCTCGGACTCTCTTCATATATCCTTCACCTGCGAAAGCGAACTCGAACTGTGCTAATCCTCCAGTTGCGGGTAGGAATTGTCGCGAAGAAAATTGCCTTTAGACTAATAGTGGAGCATATCCAACTCCTCCCCATAACCCGAGTAAAGGTACCCAATCTTGGCTTCCACATTTGTATAGCAGAACTAAAGGACGGATCCAGGGTGCTCTCCATGTTATATCCTCGGCGCGAAGATTCTGAAAGACTGATACCCAATGTTGCTCGGTGACTTCCTTCGGCCATTCTTTCTTGAGGTAAGCTTCTAGCGGGGAAAATGTTTTTGAAAACATATGGAACGGAGTGCGCTCTACTTTCCAAAAATGACTCAAAATCCAAACATTGAGCAACTGAGCACATCCACTAAATCGTCCCTTTCCAACCCTTCGACAAGTACTCAGGGACCTGAAGGTCTCGGCTAGGATAGTCGGGACAGGGTTGACTCCTTGTTTTAACCTTTCGAAGAAATCAACTACTGCAACTTCGAGATGTCCGAGAACTTTTGGGAAAATGACCAAACCATAAATGGCCAAAGCGAATAGATTTACCCTTTTCAGCATGTCGGGATGGTTCAGAACCAAATCTCGAAGGGAGGACCACGGAATGCAAATGGTTTCATTCTTCTTCTTTATTTGTTTTTCAACCCATGCATCAGTCATGTCCGTCAGTCTTACTAACTTTTTCTTGAAGGTCATCGGCTTAGGCTCCTTCACATATATTTTGTCAAATTGTACATTGTCGATGCGGAGTAAAGCATCATACTCTTCTATGGTTGGAGTCATGTCTTCTTGATTGAAGGTGAAACACTGATAAGCTGGGTCTCAAAATCGAACCATGGCTTGAATCAACTGTTCGTCTACACGGATGGTGATCAAGTGAGCTATATCTCCGTACCTCTTAGTGAAAATGCCCCTAATGTCTGAATCCCACTGATTCCAAATTCGAACCAAATCCTCAAGGTTATTTTGGCGAACATTTACAGTTATATGTTCGGGCAAATTGGCAACACACCCCTCCACTAGACTATCCCCCTTTTCTCTTTGAGTTTTTAGAGACCAGTCCCGACCACGGTATTCTTCTCGGTTATTTGTGTAATTGACTCCTCCATCAGAAACCCGTTTTTTGGCAACCAACCTTTAATCAACACCTTCCTAATATGATGCCTATGATGCATGATGAAAATAAAAATAAAAACAAACTTGGTTAGTAAACACAACAAATATAATTTAAGAAACAAATTAAACTACCCAATCCAAATCTTTTGTATAAACAGTGTAAATGAAAGGCAAAAGGCATTTTCCCCGTGTACTTATTTTGGTGACTATAAGCGGACAGAGGTTCGGCATGGCTCTAATTGGATAGCTCCTATGGTTCATTATATGCAGTCTCGGTTCCAGATAGGTACTCTAATTGCTCGTACTAGCATCTGTTAAGATTAGTACAAAGCCTCGGTCATAACCCATCACAGGCTCACGAGTTCAATTCAAGGGATTACATTTACTTATGCCTATGCGGAGGGACAAATTAACTCACGAAAGCATAAGTCATATGTAACCCGAAAGTATTCACTAGCCTGTGCGGAGGGACGAGTTAACTCACGAAGGCGTAGCGTTTACTTTCACTTAAACGGACGGAGCCCGGGTAGAGAGCTCATGTTATGCGAAAATGCAAGTGCACGGTGTGTGGGGAAAAACTCATAAACCTTTACGTTTTACTTAAAGAAACTAGACCAAAATTAAAACCATAAAAATTGAAAACTGAAAAACAACCAAATAAGCAAGTTAGAAGAAATATTTACAACACGATACAAATGCATGAATTTTGAAAACGAGATTCTCGGATCACGACCAAATATTTACTTTGAACAAGGAAATTTGAAAATTTTGACGAAACGTGTTTAATTCCAGATACGACTCTCAAAAAGGTGTCCCCAGCGGAGTCGCCAGCTGTAGCGATGTAAAAATTTGTTCAGTTTCGGTCGCTAATTGAGGCGATCTATTGAAAGCTTGAAAGCTAAAATTTGATTTTAAAATAAACCGGGAGTCGCCACCGATCCTTTTTCCTAGATATGATCGGATACCTATTAGATTTCTTTTTTTTTAACAAAAAGAAGGCTGAGTTTAGGGTCTAGGTTAAAAACCAGAGAAAAATTAGGGCTCGGGAGTCGGTTACGCGCGAGGAAGGTATTAGCACCCTTGCGACGCCCAGAAATTGGTATCTCATAAACACGTGTTGTCTTGATTTTTAAAAATACGAGTTCAATATTAAAATTTAGTCGTGAACCAATTAAAAGAAGACGAGAAATTTTAGTTTATTCCGATTTTTGAGAAGGGTATATCGCTTTAACACGAGTCAATTGACGTTCACCCAACATAGCGATGAACTCGATGACTTAATGTTAAATCGGTATATTGCCTTGATTGTTGAAATTAATTAGAAGGACATGGATAAAATTCTTGAAGTAATGTAAAACAAAATTGAGATGAAATAAAAATAAATAAATGGAAAAATTAAAATATGCTGAAGTAAATAACATATAGGGCAATAACGCAAAAATATTGAAAATATATAATATATATAACACATAGATGATATATGCATATACATTGGAAATAACAACAATATAAAAATGGACTTACTAATATACTACGTAGACATATACATTCATCGATATAAATAATAAGGATATTAGAAATACTAAGTATATAATGTTGGACTAAATACATAATATAAAAATTTGTAGAATGTAGTATTAAAATATGTGCACGATATATATACTTATTTAAAAATATTAATAAAACTGTTGATAATATTTCACAAATATATATATATACTAAAAATATACATAACAATATATAAAGTATAATATATTAAAAAACGTATGTAAAACATATAAAACGAAAATACATATGTTAAATAATATTAAAATATTTACATAATGCATACATATAGGGAACAAACAGCTAATAATACATGGATATGTACATAGGCATATTAAATATATATACATATAATTGATATAGAAATATTAGAATAAAGCAATTAAAAAGTAATGCTATGCACAAATAGATATATACATATATAACAAAATATATACTATGGTTAATGATAATAACAATGACGATATAAAGATGTATACATACAACAACACATTCACTACATTAACAATCATAATAGTAATGGCATTAAAATACGAAGAACAACAATGTAACACAAAAATACTATATATATAAATCTATACACATAAATAAAAATATACACTATTGTAATAAAGATAATAATAATATATTATTAAAATATATAAAAGCAAGCATAACATTTAAATGTTAAAATAAAGTAGCTAAAATACTAAACATAAATACATATATGTATATGCATATAATAAAAATATATAATAATAATAATAATAATATGAAAATACAAGAAAATTTAGATAAGAATGAAAGATAAATGAAAAAAGGACCAAAATTGGATTAAAATCGAAGTTTTGGGGTTAAAAATAAGCCACGGGATCGTATTGCAACACGCGCGAAACATGGGGGACGGAATCAGTAATATTCCCATTCTATCAAAACGCAGCGCATCAACAGGGAGTAGATTGCAAGTCAGATTAAATTTTAGGGCCAGATTATAAACAAAAATAAACCTGATTTAAAACACTGAAAATGCGGAAGGATCTAATGCGCAAATATACCATTGAATTAAAAAACACGCGGATCTGACCTGGTGCGGGTCGGGTCGACCCGACCCGCGTCCAAAACGGTGTCGTTTTTAGTCTAAACAGAGGGGGTCCAAAACGGCATCGTTTTGGACCCCTATATAAGTCAAAAATTTTCTAAAAAAAATTCATTTTGTACCGTGGAGAGAAAAAAAAAGGAGAGAAGGGGAGAGGGAAGAAAGAAGAGAGGGGAGAAGAGGGAGCCCCGGCCACGGGCCGGTCACCGGTACGGTCACTAGAGTCTCGCCGGCGCCGGCACTGGCCACCGTGCACGGTGGCCGGAAATTCGAAAAGGTCAATTTTTTTTATTTTTTGTATTATATTATTATTTTTATATATTTTAGTATATATATATGGGAAAATAGAACAGAAGACAAAACAAGAATAGATTCACAATCACCTTAGGTTTCCGGTTCTGATTTTTGACTTGTTGATTCACTGATTTTGGGTGTTCGAATCTCTGCCTTTTGATGTTAAGATCGTAGTATTTCGGATATCAATTGTTTACTTTTTTGTTAAGAAATCGAAAGAGAAAAGAAAAAAAAGGGTCCCATTTCAGTTTTTTATTCGACTTTTATAGCCTATTTTGTTACATATTTTGTTATTATTTTTTGTTATTCTTGCTTCTGTTTTGCTTGTCTGTTGTTTTTGCAGGGCATGGCCGGTGTTGGTGGTGGGAGTGTCAGACGGTATGGGCAGTGCCAGGTCTCGGGCAGAGGAGGAAGTGGTCTGGCAGCTCGCGTGGGGGCTGAGTGATCGCGCACATGGGGCAACAGCGAGTGGTTCGGCTGATTAAGGTTTTGGGGTTTTGGGTTTTGGGTTTGTAAGGGGTTTGGGCTTCTGTGTATTGGGTTTTGGGTTTGTAAGGGTTTAGGGGTTATTAAATGGGTCATCCGGGGTTGGGTTGTAAAAGGGTAAATGGGTAATTGGGTTTAGATTATTGGGCTCCGGGTATTGTAATGTATTTGGGATTTTGTGGGTCAGTGGTTTAAATATTTGGGTTTATTGAGCTGTGGGTATTTTGTAGAAGGGCCCAAAATTGGCCTACAACATCATTGATATAAGATTTTAAATATATCATGATGATTCATTGGTCAATGGAACGAATTAAGACATTTACGTATATTTAATTGGCTTTTTGTTTTATTTTTCTAAATGTATTCTATATAAAACCTTAATAATAAAATTGAATCTTATAATATAATATAATATAATATAATATTCTTGTCATTAAATTAAAATATTGTTAATAAATATTTATTTAACTAATAATCAAGTATTCGCTGAAATATTAAAAAATTATTTATTGAGTGTGCTTGTCGCAATCCTACAAGTGAAATATCAGTTCATGAACAATATGGCGGTGCCTTTTGAGACCTACCCTGCGATCATGCTCATATTTGTCATCGCCATGCTTGTTAACGCCGCAGCTGCAACAATCAAAACCAGCAAGGACAACTCCTCAATTCATCGTATCATAGTTACCAAAATCAATCTCTTCAGTAGAAGCCTTGCCACGGTTGTACTGCTACTGGTTATCGTCCCGCCAACTGAGTGGTTCATTCTTCTCATTTGGACCTTCTTCCTTGTCAAGCCAATATACGCGGCATGCTACACTTGCCGTGCCTGATAATTTCAGCGTTTAACTATGCTATCTATCAAATATGGGGTCACCGTCGTGATCTGAACCAAGGAAGAAATAGGTTGCCGATTTAAGTACAATAGAAATGATCATGGTCGGCCTACAACAAAATTCTAAATCCGCTTATTAGGCTCAGGTCCAATCTGAAAAAAACAGGCTTAAATTCTACCCAAGTCTAACTTGAATCGTAAAAGCTACACCTGAGCCGAAAGAAAGTGTATTAGTGAGAGCATTGCACTGTACTGTTGTTATCAAAATTCCCTCGTATTTGATTCATGTTCATATTGCACTGTACTACTTGAACTTTGACTTCTCAAGTAAAGAATATAAAAAAATGAAGAATATAAAATACATAGAATACGCTCAAGTACTTTACACTTTGCAGTTTGAATGTTTTCAACGCTGGCCAAGTAATCCGTTTAGAGCACTCAGCAATGGCGACCTATCAATTTGAATGTTTCCAACGCTGAATAATATACATATAACATTAAACGGTGCGTTTATCTGTGATTAATATAAAAATAATTATAATGGTGAGATTAATTTATTAATGATACTATAACATAAGATAAAAAATAAATTAAATGTACCGTACCATAATCAATCACCCATCTAAATCCACTATTAAATATCAGGACCGCTGAGACTCCAGCTAGAGCTTTTGCCTGCTGTTATTATCTTGACCTCCGGTGAGAGCATTGCACTATTCTGGTGTTATAAAAATTCCTTCATCTTTGTTTGATATTGATATTGCACTGTACTGGTTGAATTTTGACTTTTCTGATAATTCGATTCCATTACATATTTACACCAATTTTGAGCGAAAATTTCGCTACAATCTGGCATACTTCAATTTCTTTTTTTCTCAAATTAAATTCTAAATCATAATCTATAAATTATATGGGATTTAGTAGATAAAATATTATGAAAGTGATTGAGCAAAATTACATTTTACTTCATTACTTAAAAAATAGATAAATTGATCTCTATACATTTAATCAAAAAATAAATTAATTGTTTTTATTCAAAATTTTACCTAATTTTACTATTAAAAGTTGGCATAGTTAACAGAATAACTCGATAATTACAAATGGTGTGCCACATATACCTCATTTTAACGTATAATAATCAGTTTTTAATCGTAAAAATAATTGAAGTTATTTTCGAAACCTCTTTTATATAGTTTTTTATGTCCTGAGAGGGGATCCATTAGATAAAAAGAAATATTGGGTAATATATCAATTGCACAGTCAGCGACCCATTGACTCAATGTCCCAAACAGCTGGAAGGTTCCGAATCCACCGACATTGACATAAATCTTTTAAATTAACAAACCATATCAGGCGATCACATAATTCCATCAAAGAGAGAAAGATGTCTCCCGGAGACACTCCATCGTTAAGGTCAATTAGCTCTTCAATTCCCCATTTTCATTCCCCATTTTTTAACGTTAAAAACAAACTATATTAATTATTATTTGTATCGTTGGCTTATCACAGGATTAACAACAGCAGCAGCAGCAGTAGATTCAGCTTTCTGATGGTTGTATTCCTAGCTCTCACCCAAGGTGTGATCATGGCAATATTTGTGATTTGTATCCTTGTGTACGCCATGACTTTGTGCACTCCATACTTCCCTGAAGTTATCGATGACATCAACCTCCTAGCCGGAAGTCTTGCCTCGGTTTTACTTACGTTTACCCTTTTCCCGGCTCTAGGCTGAGTCGTTCTTTTCATTTGGACCATTCACTTCGTTAAGCTAATATATGGTGCAATTCCAAAGCTTTGTGAGCTATGCCAGGCGCTTCCATCTCTGTTCAATTTACGAGTGCTGCTCGGTCGCCATGCCCACTATAATGAAGAAAGATGGTAACTCATTATCTCTACCAGATTATCACCTCTTCTTGTATATCATTGAATTGAATACCGGTATATAATATATTTAATCTTTTTAAGTCATGTTTGTTGAGCCAAAATAACGTCACTGTTTTTCTTAATTATAGCTGCAACAACCTTATCCATGCAAGTCTGGGGGGTTTCTAATAAGCGTGCTTAAGTGAAATATCAGTCCACGAACATGGCGCTGCCTTTTGAAACCAACCCTGCGATCATGTTCACATTTATCACCGCCATGCTTGTTTACTCCGCACCTGCAGCAATCAAAACCAGCAACAGTAACTCGTCAATTCACCGTATCATAGTTACCAAAATCAGTCTCCTTAGTGGAAGCCTTGCCACGTTTGTACTGCTACTGGTTATCCTACCGCCAATTGGGTGGCTCATTCTTCTTATTTGGACCTTCTTCCTTGTCAAGCAAATATACGATGGTATGCTACACCTGCCGTGCCTGATAACTTTAGCAGTTATCTATGTTATCTGTCAAATATTTCGACGCGGTCGAGATCTGAACCAAGGAGGAAATAGGTTATCGGTTTAAATATGGCCTTTTTTGTAACATCCCCTACCCGTATCCGTCGCCAGAATAGAGTACGAGGCATTATCAAGAAGCACGAAACACTTACAGATAATTTAAATACATTTTTCATAACAATTTGTTTCGATTTCATACTATTTTATATTTAAGCTTTATTCACCAAAGTATTTGAAATATCATCTTTATGCAAATAGCATACATGAGGTACATAATTCTATAATTATGAATGAACACATTTATCAAACATATTCCATGTTTATATATATATATATATCATATATCATAGTTTCATATTTCCATGTATTAATTACCATCACTTCCTCGTATTTCAAACAAATACGTGTAACAATTCATAAATATGCAATTCATTAACTCTTCCTACCGACCACGATTTAAATTGTCAAATCACTTATTGAGCCCAATTTCAATGTTCACTAAAATCTATCATATAAATTTGGATGTACGTATTCATCAATAATTTCCATGTGCAGATATCATCATCTCATATTTCCACATACATTTACTTTCCACATTTATGAATTCTAATAGCATATACAAGACATACCAATGTATTTCAAGTACGTTTTCATGATATTTCATTTCGAACTCAGATTATTTCATACTAGAAGTTTTCTCATTAACTCATTTGGAATACTAATTTATACGGATAATACACTCAAGGCGTAGAAATATATAATCAGAAATGAACTCATTCATCAACCAAGTTTCATGCTCATGTCTCATCAACTCGTATTTCCTTATGTTACATAATTCCATGTAATACTTACCAAACTTCTTCAAATTAGTGAACATCTTATGGAATTGAGTACTTCGTCTTCTCGATGCCATAGTTCAACTATGGTCTTACACATCTTCACATAATGATGCCATAGCCCAGCTATGGTCTTACACATATTCATATATCGATGCCATAGCCCAGCTATGGTCTTACACGTAATCACATATGACATATCGATGCCATAGCCCAGCTATGGTCTTACACGAATCACATATCTCACTGATGCCATATCCCAGATATGATCTTATACGGAAATCACTTGTCACTTGTCACTTGTCACTTGTCACTTGTCACTTGTAGCCGAAGCTACCACTATTCACTGATCAGGTAGCCGAAGCTACCATTTTTCACTGATCAGGTAGCCGGAGCTACCACTTTTCACTAATCAGGTAGCAGAAGCTACTACTTTTCACTGCTCAGGTAGCCGAAGCTACCACTTTTCACTTGTCATTTATCATTGATCAGATAAGTGTAGCCGAAGCTATCACTTATCACTTGTTGCCATGGTCCAACCATGGTCTTTTCCTTCAATTCATCTTGCCACTGAACTGAAATGCTCAATTTGATCATTTATTCAATTTTTATGCTTTTACATTATTCACGATTTTATCATCAATACATATAAAATAACACATCATGAAATTCATAAAATTAACAAATGATTACTAAAATTTAGCCATATAAACTCAGAAGTTCGATTTTTGTATTATAACGATAATCATAATATCATAATAAATATTCCAAATAAATCATTATATCATTTCTAATTCAACATTTATCGATTATAATCAGACATGTAATCAACTTATACACGAGTCATTCATATATATATATATATATATATGTATGTATGTATATTTTTCCTCGTCCTCCTCTCCATCCACATCCTTAGTATAAACAACACACTTGTAGGTAACATTATCCATAATTTTCACTATCTACATATGTGAATATTCAAGCTGCCCATCTATGTCATAGTCAATAAATTATTTTTATCTTAAGCTACAGAACTCCAAATTAAGATCCATAAATTTTCCCAGAAACTAGACTCATATGTATTATTACCATAAAAATTTCATAATTTTTGGTTGGGCCAATTAATACAGTTTATTCATTGAAGTCTCCCCTATTCTGCTGCCTGACAGTTCCGACCCTTCTTCACTAAAAGTTAATTATCTTCTCGTACAGGATTCGAATGATGTCCTCATTTATTTTTATTGAAAATAGACTCATTCAGGATTCTAAACATATAAATTTAATCCCATAATTATTTTTATCCAATTTTTATGATTTTACAAAGTCAAAACAGGGGAACCTGAAATCATTCTGACCTTGTCTCACAAAATTCATCATATCTCATGATTTACAATTCCATTGCTTACATCATTTCTTCTATAAGAAACTAGACTCAATAAGGTTTAATTTCATATTTTATTCATCCTCTAATTCTATTCCTAAAATTTTTGGTGATTTTTCAAATTTAGACTACTGCTGCTGTCCAAAACAGTTTTAGTGCAAAATGTTAATTTCTATTTTGCCCCAAATTTCACAATTCATACAATTCAGTCCTTGCTCAATTAACCCCTCAATTAAGATAATTTTCTCAATTAATACTTTTCCTAGACATTATAAGTTATTTCATAACTATTGAAATTCATAATTTCCACATAAAACTCTAAATTCAAACTCTTTTACAATTAAGTCCCAAACATTCACTTTCTATTCAATTCTTTCAATAAAATCAGCATATAAATAATTTAAAGCTCTAATTCCATGCCAAAGCATCATATACTTTCAGTACATATACATATCAACTTTCAATTTCTTTCATAGAATCAAAAACTAATGAATTCAACAAGTGGACCTAGTTGTAAAAGTCATAAAAACACAAAAATTTCAAGAAATAATCAAGAATTGAACTTACTTAAAGTAGAAATATGAAAAACCAGCTTAAGAGAACTCTTCCATGGCATTTTTTCTGATGAGAATGCAGAAAAAAAAAAAGAGAAATCTAGATAATTCCACTTTAGCCCTAGCTTTATTAAGTAAATTTTGTAATTTTCCAATTTTGCCCTTAATTCTCCTTATTTTCTTGCTGATTTCATGCTCTTGCCGTCCAGCCCAAATAGACATTGGATCTATTTGCCTTTTAAACCCTCTTTCTTTTATCATTTAAGTTATTTAATCATTTCCCACAATTTTGTATTTGATACAATTTAGTCCTTTTTGTTCAATTAACTATCAGAACTTTAAAATTTCTTGACGAAAATTTAATACTAACTTATTAACACTCCATAAATATTTATAAAAATATATATGGCTCAATTTAAAATTCCTGAGGTCTCGATACCTCGTTTTCGATTCTAATTATTTTAGTATTTATTTTTAGTACACTATTCACTATTTCAAAATTTCCCCTAACTTCACATTTAACTTATACTCACTAAATTAATAATATTTCCTACTTATTTGTCGAATTTAGTGATCTCAAATCACTATTCCGACACCACTGAAAATTAGGTTGTTACATTTTTTCCGTTAAATTATATTCATTTCATACTTTATTTTTTTTATTTTAGTACTTAAACTATTATTTTTGTCTACTTTATCTTTTAAAATTATTGACATTCAATAAAAAAATATAATGTTTTTATTGTTATATTTTTGTTTTAAGGATAAATTGAGATAAAAATAATAATTTAAGTATAAAATGAGACAAAAATATCAAAAATCAAAATAAACAAAATAAATATAATTAAGAGATCAAATCATAAATTAAATTTTAAGTAATTAAAGATATACAATAGGCTTATAAATAATTTGTTGTTGTTATTATTTTCTTAATATTTTTCATCTCTATTTTATATTAATGTCTATTTCTGTAACGCCCCGTACTCGAGACCGTTGCCGGATTCGAACACGAGGTGTTAACGGACTTAATTCATTACTTAAACAGCTCATACAATTCATTTTAAAATTTCCAGACAAGCTGGCTAACTGCATCACAGTCGTTTTAAAAATCATATCTCGAGTTCCGAAACTCGAAATCCAATTCTGTAAATTTTTCCTGAAACTAGACTCATATATCTATCTAGTATTTTTTTTGTAGAATTTTTGGTCAGGCCAATTAGTACAGTTTATTAGTTAAAGTCTCCCCTGTTTCAGGGTTTGACTACTCTGACCTTTGTGCATTACAAATCAGATATCTCCTTGTACAGGGCTTCAATGACTATACCGTTTATCTCTAATAAAACTAGACTCAATAAT
The DNA here is from genome assembly GCF_007990345.1 of Gossypium hirsutum. Taxonomy (NCBI): domain Eukaryota; kingdom Viridiplantae; phylum Streptophyta; class Magnoliopsida; order Malvales; family Malvaceae; genus Gossypium; species Gossypium hirsutum. The sequence continues at coordinate 117,254,315 of NC_053433.1, read as the reverse complement.
GAATCTGTACATATAAATCATGACTTCTAATTATCTTTGTAAAATTTATGGTGAATTTCCAAAGTCAGAACAGGGGATCCAGAAATTGCTCTGGCCCTATTTCACAAAAATTTAAACATCTCATAAAATATAGCTCATATACCTGTTTCGCTTCTTCCATATGAAAATAAACTCATCAAGCTTCGATTCCATAACTTATTCATTATTTAATTCCATTTCTACTATTTTTAGTGATTTTTCAAATTCACGTCACTACTGCTGTCTGAATCTATTTTATGGTAAATTTTACCTATTTCATGGTTTCTATGGATTAGCTAGTAATTTGACATACATAACACCAAATATGATCATGATTAGCCATTCCAATGGCTAATCATTACCAAGCATTTTCATACTACTCAATAACCATATCATAAGTGTAACACCAAAAATGATCAGCCATGACATACGGCATAATAATCAAATAGACTTAGACTATTACTCAACCAAAACCGAATTCGAACCTAAGATTAAAGTCATTTTCAATGCATGAAATACTTACCACAAACATCATTCATTCGTAGTACTGATCACTTTAACTAAAACGAATTTAAACCACTATCAAGCATAACCAAATTATCAAGACCAAACTTACTAAACCTTATAACTAAGCACCCATAAGACCAAATCCAAACATAAATAGCAAGCCGTATTCGCATGGCTAAAAGTATACATATCAAAGTTCAAACAAAAACATAATAGCCTATACATGCCAAAATGTTCTCTTAGACCAACTAAGAAGAGGATACCAAAAAGTTGCAAGCTGGTGTGATGACTTCGACGATAGTCCCGAGCACACAAAATGGATCAAAGAAACCTAAATAAGTAACAAGTAAACACACCAAATGAGTATATAACTCAGTAAGTCATAAGCATTACATACCGTCCATTAATAAAAGATCATAAGAGAAAACAAATAATGCAAAATCAATTACTCCAACCATACCGAACTATGCTATAATTTCTTAGAATTTCGGTTAAATCTCATGCCAAGTCCTACAATCAAATCAAATACCAAAACAACCCAATTGATTTAGACCCGATTCCTCAAAGCATGGAACCATGATGCACTAGATAAATTTATACCTACACAGCAGATGTCTCAAGTTCGATATTTTAGTTAATAGTTCTATCACTTCGTTCTTTCATGCACATTTTATATTATCAACCGAATTTGCACACATAGTGCTCGTCACACTCGCACACATAGTGCCATAGTAAACCGCACGCACAGTGCATTGGATTTTCTTTCATGCTTCAACATCCAAATCGGCACACATAGTGCCACTTAATTCCGCACACATAGTGCCATATGTTAACTCATTATGATAAGGCAATTTACTTAATTCAAATAGCACATATGGTCACATTAATAAATAGGAAAATCACTCCAAAAGAATACTTATCAAAAGGAATTCTTTTATGATTCACTAGTATTATTTATATACAAACTAATCAACCTTACAAAAATGCTTAAGGACTTACCTTGTGTTGGGTAAAACGATTCCAACTCGGCTACTCGATGTTCTTTGCTTTGCCCTTGCTTGATTCCCCTCCTTTAATTTCTTGAGCTTAATCAAATAAATTAACTAGTTTAACCGTCTTGCTAAATATTTATATCAAAATATTAATGATTTCATATCATAAGAAACACATGGTAAATTTTTATCTTTCTACCTTATGCTTTTGAGCCATTCGACTAATAATCATATAATATCACCTTACTATCAATAATCCAATTACACATATATATATTTGTATATTAGGCAACCACCCTTACTAATTACTCATTTTAGTCGATTTTATACAATCAAAGGTAATATCACAAATGGGCATACTTATATAGCCGAATGTGCAAAAATTAGATTTAACATCACCTATACACTTAATTAGATGGCCGAATACATATAATATCAATTATAATATCATTTTTAATTCATTTAAACACATAGTTTCCTCTCATGAACACTTGACCGAATTTTTCCTAATCTAGCATAGCTTCACATCTATTTGTAACATCATATAAATCCACATATAACTACATTTCTACCTAAATTTTCTTTCACCTTTCTACTATTTCCATTCACATCATCAAAAGCACCATACTCTTAGCATTTACCTCCCCCTAACCGTATGCCATTTAATTACCTATTTAGGTAGAAAATTAACATATGGGATATAATAAGACATTGGCTACTAACTAGATTTTCACAAAAATTTTAATAAAATTAACATGAATCCTACCTTAATCAACCCCTTAGGATGGCCGAATGTCTTAGAACATTTCCTTCCTTCTTTCTCCTAGCTTACGGCACTTGAAAAAGAAAGAAGATGAAGACTTTCTCTTGCTTTCTTATTTTATTCATCTTCCTTTTTTTTTCTAATAATTCCTTTCTTTAATTTATTTTAACCATTAACTAATAAAAAGAATTACATTAAAAATTCAACTTAGTGGAAGAATCATCCTTGCTTGGCAAGCCACTATTTGAGTTTTGGGCAATTTGACATGCAAACCCAAGTTTTCTCACCTTGTTGTTATTTGATCCTTACAATTTACCTATCATCTTTTCTAAGTTTCTCAACTAAGTCCTTTCAAGAAAATTCACATTCCTAAGACTAAATTAAAACATTAATTTTTCATACACACACTATTACACATCAAATATATGCAATTAAAATTAAAGTAAATTTTTATGACTCGGTTTTGTGGTCCCGAAACCACATTCCGACTAGGGTCAAATTAGGTCTGTCACAATTTCATTATAAATTTTACCGTCTAAGGTTATATATATATAAAAGATATTACATGAAAAAACCTAACACTAACAACTAAGCAACACTTCACCCCTCACAAGTTGAGGATGAAAATGGAAGAAAATGGATTTTTTTTAGCTCAATCGAATAAAATAATTCAAGAAAGACATTGGAACCACCAACTCTTTTCAAGAACAGCAAGAATACAACAATATTAATTACAACTGACAGTCAGATATAAAAACCTCTGCATAATAAGTACAAAAATGCATTTAGCAAATTCATCACGAGGCTTCAAAAAAAAGAAGATATTGATATACCTTCTTTCGTCAAAGCATCCGCCATACCATTACTTTGCCGATGAATGAAATTTTAGTCAGTAAAAGTGCAAAAAAGGACTGAAGTTACTTAGCCAACACTCTGTAGCCACAACAATCAGCTATTGGTGGAAATTTAACTTTTCAAATAAGTTAATACAATACTTAAGTTTTGTTTAACATTACTTTTTAAAAATATTTTTTCGGTTTTGGAGTCATAAGTAATACTAATATTAACTAATTTAAACATTATTTAAATACATATTTGTTTCTTTATAACACCATGTCTAAAATAGACATTTTATTTCTCAAAAACACTTCTCAAAAGTAATGTTAACATAGCCCTTAAAACTACCCAAAACCCATCTTAATCCTTAAATAAGAAGATAAGTACATTTTAGCACGCTCGAACCCACCTCTTCTTATACTAACAACAATACCAATGTCAACTAAGCTAAGACTCAATCAGTTGAGTGTTTACTTTTGAATATGAGTAATTTTATAAAAAGAAATGATGAAATGTTGAATATGAGTAATTTTGTTCAGATAATTGTTTTCTTCTAACTCTCCCTTCTTTTTGTTCAATTTTTTCCAGGGGTTTATTTTCCCTCCCTAGCTTTGTTGGTGACTAGACACAGTAAAAAGAAGGGAGAGTTTCTAGAAGGAAACAAAAGTCTCTCATATTGACCGAGATAGGGGACATATATAATACACAAAAGCCTTAGGTAGTCTTTACATTATCCTTTCACTCGTAGATCAATAATACACATTCCATGTTAATAAACTCTACTGATCATTTCTACGTGGTCAATCTAATGGTTTAAGATAAATAGACATACAACAGATATACTGTTTTGTTAATAAACTTGTATATATTCTTACAATGTGACTAATAAGACAAGCTAACAGGGAGCTTTATATACCTGGAGGGGAGTGCGAGAATAGAATTTATTAAAGGGAAGGGCAAGGGGAGATTTGCGTCAGATTCATGGGGTTCATCCCTACTAAGTTGTTCCTCCTTACTGCTGATGTGAGGCTCAATCACGCTTTCGTCCCTAGTTAATTATAAATACAAAACTAGGGTCGTACTCGCGATCGCAGCAACAGTGGCTGCGAGAGTCAGAAGAAAACGCGTGAGCAATGACTTTATTATATAAAAAACAAAAGCTTCAACCGAAAGAAGGCATAACCTTATTAGGTGTCGTCTCCTGTTATCATTGTGTTATCATTGTGTTACGTTTGTTAAAAGTATTATTTTTTATTAAATTTTATATGATTAAACAATAAATTAATTTTAATTAGTAATTTTTAATCACTCATATAATTTGTATTTAGAAAGGATTTTTTTTGATTATTTTGAAGAGATCTTATTTTAATACGAGAGTTTTTATCTATATTTCTAATTTTAAGTTTAAATTTATACTAATTTTTTTATTTTATATTTAGCTATTATAATATATATGTAATTAATAATTTTTTTTACCCTGATAACTAAATGAGGCATAATTACTTAAGCAACCAATCCAAATACTTCATTGAACACATAGAAACCAATGAAATTGACTGGTAGAGCCGGTGTGGAGCATTTGGCATGCCTCGTATATTTGCTTCATAAGAAAGAGGGTCCAAACAAGAAGAATGAACCACCCAATTGTGGGACAATAACCAATACCAGTACAACGGCGACAAGGCTTTCGCTAGGGAGACTGATTTTGGTAACTATGATGCGGTGAATTGATGAGTTATTGTTACTGGTTTGAAGATGATGTTCGATTTGCCAATCTGCAGCGCAAACAAGTGTGGCAATCATAATTATCAACAATAAGAGTTTGATTCAACAACTATCCATTAATAATTAATATACATTGTTTATAAAGTTAAAAAGTGGGGAATGAAAAAGGGAAAGTGAAGAGCTAACCGACCTTAACGATGGAATTTCATGGGAGACATCTTTCTTCTCTTTAATTTGTGATCAAGTAACGATCGTCGACTGAAATCTTTACATACACTTCAACCCGTGATCATATAAAACACTATTACTCCAAAACTTAACTTTTACAGGATGAGCTTATAAGATAATGGTCTCATCTCAACATGGTATATAAAACGTATATCTCTTTAAGCATTATCACATCCTTAGTAACTCAAATTTACCTTCTGCTATGTCCTTCTATCCATATGAAATCTCCCCTTTTTTGTATTTTGTCTAGTCACCAAATGAACAAATATTCCACCTTCATCTACTTAATGATGAATGTTGAATATTAGTAATTGTGTCAGACATTTTTTAAGCGTTTTCTCTCATGACTTGTATTTATAGAAGAAAGTTGGACATTTTAGCCAATAAGAAAGTATAACATATAACTCTGTTTCTCGCCATTTGCTATACTTCACCGTAATTTCAAGTAATATTGAATAAGTAATCATTGGAGCCATTAGTTTAGCCGAGTTGAATAAAAATTATAAGATGGGTAAACTATTAAAATAGATATTTTTATTTATCTTAGATTATATTTTAATTATTTATATTT